>NC_091194.1:28053639-28127253 GCF_040958095.1 Procambarus clarkii
AAGTTACACCACAGCGAATGGTTACGTTATTGTACATCAAGTGGCATTTGCAACACAGCTATTCAACAGCCCCTCGAGAAGTGACAGCAGGCTCCATCTTGCTGACACTTCGGGCTGATAACATGAACTAACTGAACAAATGAAGGATCCACTGAAACAAAGACACAAGCAGGCAATCAATAGTGTCACGGTTTCCCTGACAGCTACTATAATCACAAGCTTAGGAGTCCTCCCGCCCCCCAGGAGAGACCCACGTAACTAGGTGGAAGTCTAACAGTGACTCCCCCCTATCACAACCCCGTGTGAACACTCTTTGCAACTCCCTCTAAGAAGTTGCCCTGTTGTAACCCGATACACCGACAGGCAAGGCGGGAATTCTGGGACACAGCTCCACAGATCCCTAGTATGACTCTACTCTCGTCACCAGACGACAACCAAAAGAAATTGCCTGAAGTGATTAATTACGTTAATTGACTGATCGCAGCAGTCAGCAACAAAGTACCACGGTAATCACAAACAATTGTCTCACACTAGACAACAACATGATGATACTCTACGTTAATCTTTAACACTTGTCTCTCTCTTGTTAACAATAACTCAACATATTACAACACACTTGACTCCTTACAAGTATTCAGTGAGTAATTCTCAATTAAGGTCAAACGGACCACTAATTACATCCCCATTGAGTTACGTTAACTAAGCCTACCCTAACTTGGTAGCTTCTCCACAGTCTGTGTCAAAAAAATTACTAGTGAGTGTTAATTACCCTAATTAACCCACTAATTACTGAGCCATTAATTAACTGTCACCAGGACCGATAATTAACCATCCATAAATACGTCTCACTCTGCACTGCCTAAGCAGGTCTCATCAAACACTGTGAATTCACGG
Source organism: Procambarus clarkii (assembly GCF_040958095.1). Classification (NCBI taxonomy): domain Eukaryota; kingdom Metazoa; phylum Arthropoda; class Malacostraca; order Decapoda; family Cambaridae; genus Procambarus; species Procambarus clarkii. The sequence continues at coordinate 28,054,534 of NC_091194.1, forward strand.
GAAAGGAGTTAATTACCCTAATTAACAAGATGTGCCAATAATCCACTGTCCTCAGACAGGATATGATTAATACAACGATTTATGCTAGCTCCATGACCTCGCTTTACCGAGTCACCGGAGCTCTCCAATGCTAATTACTCCACTAATTAACATGAGCCACTAATGCTATACCCCTGAAAGGTAATTAGTCTCGAGCATATTACGTTAACACAAATACTGACAGACTCTGACAGAACCTCTCCCACTACGTGAATTCATGATGAGAAGGCTAATTACATAATTAGCTAGAGTGGTCAATTAACTGTCACATGGACAATTAATTGCTCCCGAGACGTATCTCATTATAGCTCAACACTGTTCCCTTAACAGCCCCCACTCACTCCCCAATACTAAGTGTGCACCCCTTATCCAGTTAATTACCCCTTAATTAACTCACTGAATCCTTAAGTCCTCAACATAACTTAAAGAACAAAGTAACCCCCGCGTTACATAGGTCACACTATAATGGCATGCAACATCATAACAGCACTGCCCACATATAGTTGCAGCTACTGCAACTCGCTAATTACTGTGCCCACACAATAAAACACACGGTTGTGCAACACACACAAGTATACTAATATTACTGCCCCTCCTCTTCTTTTACTTGCACCCGATTGCAAAGGAATACTGTGAACACACACATACTTCAGCCAGGCAATTAACCCATCAATTGCCTGCTCTCATTAAGTACTGAAAATTCCCCTGAATAATCCTAGAGGTCCCTTACCCTCAACACAGTTCCTGGGGCAATAATATTGTATACTGATAACAACACTGCACAAACCTGCAACATAATGATGCCGTCAGCATACCCCACATGCTAATGACATCATTAGGCACTCGGTCAGCAATCACCTCTACTGACCACCACACAACACAGTACATAGACATGCAAATAAACACATAGAAATGGCCTTCACCTACTCTCCGAAAATTATATCACCAAGTAATATGTACTAATTACACAGACTTCAGGGGTCCTCACTGACACTCCTGACTACCTCTAATGATTATAATTTTACCGTACTCTATGGCATTAATCCAGCCTGAACGATTATATAGAATCGCCAGGCTGGATCACTTATATGGTAAATCTCTACACTGACTGGTCACATCCTCTAGTCAGTCTACCAACATACTACCATACAGCGTGGTCCCGTGTATAATCTCTATCTCCAGGTACCGCCCCTACCCGACATCTGGATTCCACTGACAGCTGCCCCCCAGCTGTTTTTTCCTAGCCTGTCGAGGCTCTGAGATAACTCTTACCGGGAACATCCACCGGTACTCATCACACTGTAATAGTACTCATTTCTACTGCCTTGTTTCCTCATTACCAAAACTGACTACCACACTTAGCTTTCAGCTGACCCACTTAGCTGGCTTGCTCCTCATGCGTCGACAAGATGTGGCCCTAGGCTGTCCCGGGAAAGTGGCCAAGGCAGGTGGCCAAGGTAGGTGGCCACAGCGCCCCTCCCGAGCTGAGAGAGGGGGGGTTGGGTGGCCTGGGGTGGCCGGCTCGCGGGTGGCCTGGGTGGCCGCCTCGCGGGCAGGCGGGTGGGTGGCCTGGGGTGGCCGGCGCGCGGGCAGGCGCGGGTGGCCACGGGTGGCCGCGGGCTGGCAGGCTGCCGCCCACAGGAGTACCCATGCGGCTGGGGAATCTCCACCCCATCACTCTAGAACCATGCCTTTGTTCTACACTGGGGTGACAATGGTTGGTGGCGTCCCCAGGCGGCGTCCCCATACTGACGCAGCCTGGCGGAATGCAGAGTCCAACATGGGCCTGCAATCACACATACGCGTACACTGGCCAACATCAATTGTCCATTGCCACTAGACAGGATGCTCAGACCCGAGGGATGAGGGATCAATCTGATACTCCACGAGGCTTCTGCCAGCCTGCCTCATGCGTTCACACAGTCAACTGTCCCTTAGCTTTTTACTGTTTCTACCGTAAATCCCTGGCCCCAATTCACTTAATTAGGCCTTGACACAACCCCTGATGGCAGGAGTGCCACCAATCGAGTAATTTGGACGACAGAAGCGATTAACAGGGGGTGGGGGCGGCAAGCGTGCCGCCCCACCCAAACACCTCTTCCTTCCCTGGCTGCCCAATTCAAACTGAAGATTTCGCGGGCTAAGGGTACCAGATACCCATACCTACTCCCTACACTGCCTAAACCAATCAGCTTGGAGCCGGCACAGGCCCTCGTGCCGCCCCCAATCAGAATTCTTCGCGCCAAAACTAGGCTTGGACCACACGTGCCCCAAACCAATCACCTCTCTCCGTCACCCTCGGCGTCTTGTGACGTCACAAGGAGGAGGAGGCCTAAGGAGTGGCGTGATGTCTCCCATGTGGGGGGGGTGAGGCAGCGCTCCCCCACTCTTCCCCCCCACCTCTAACGGTTTTAGTCAAGTATCCTCTCACACTCACTCTCAACTCACATCCTATTTCACAGAAACAGGAAAATCTCTGTAATTCTCTCTACAGAGCAATCACAGACTTCTAACTACTCTCAAGTGATAGTTCTTGACATAAGCTTTCATTCAACTCCCAACAAGCATATGTTATTTTTGAAAGCTTCAATTTCTAGAGTGTCTAGCCTGCTCTAGAAACTAGGAAAACTAGCTGAGGGATCTAGATCCCTCACAACCATCGGAGCCCGCCGCCGTAGAACCGCAGAGGGCCAGGGCAGAACGAAGTTCAGAGAGAGAGAAGGGATCATTATAGGGAAGCTGAAGATGAGTGCAGAAATCTAAAGGACGAGACTCAAGGACAGGTTTACGAAGAAGGAAAGATTGGGGAAGATGAAGACCAGAGCTAACAGAAGAAAAGTGGGAACCCAGTTCGGAAGCGACCTGCAACGGGTCCGCCACAAGAGTATCATGGAGGTGAAGGACCGGTGAAACATCGGGAACGAACTTACCCGCTATCTTGCGGATACGCTTCCAGATCTGGGTCAGAGGGGTTTTGGACGTAATTGTTGAGACATAAGATGCCCAACATTCACGTTTAGCCGTACGGATGGCCCTACGGGCCACCGCACTCGCTTTCCGAAAGAAAAGAAAAGAATCGGTCGTCTGCCTACGGCGGTGCCTCTTCCAGGCTGCATGCTTACAGCGGACAGCCCGAGCACAGTCCGCATTCCACCAGGGAACGCACTTCCGTGGAACCCGAGAGGAAGAGCGAGGAATAGAGCGGAAGGCAGCGTTGAAGACAGTGTCATGAAAAAGGAGGAGAGCGCGAGAGAGAGGCAGAAGGGAGAGGTCAGAGAGAGCAGCACTGAGGGTAAATAGGGTCCAGTCCGCCTTAGCAAACTGCCACCTAGGGAAAGAGAGGGAAGGGCGAAAAGAGAAAAAGGAAACAAGGATGGTGAAATGATCACTTCCATGGAGGTCATCAAGAACCTGCCACGTGAAATCTAAGTAAAGAGAAGAAGAGCAGAGAGAAAGATCAAGACAAGAAAGGGTGCGAGTCCGAGAGTCCAAATGAGTGGGCTCACCAGAATTCAGAAGAGACAGGGAAGAAGAGAGGAGAAACGGCTCAAGAAGGCGACCCCGGGTATTCGTCAGAACGTCACCCCAAAGAGAATGACGACAATTGAAGTCACCCAGCAGGAGCACAGGCTCCGGCAAGGAGTCTAGGAGGTGTTTCATATCAGGAAGAGAGAGCGGGATACTCGGGGGGAGATAAATGGAACAAACTGTGTACCATTTCCCCACAAAGATACGAGCAGCAGAACAATGGAGAGGCGAAGGAAAAAGTAAAGGAACAAAGGGAACATCAGCACGAATCAAGAGAGCTGAAGAATTAGAAGCCCAGCAACGGCTGGGGGGGGGGAGAGAAAGGAATAGCCACGAAAACGACCAGGACGAGCACCAAGCATCGGCTCCAGGAGACAGACACAAAGGGGCGAAAACCGCGAAATCAGAAGTTGGAGTTCGAGGAAATTGGCGTAATAACCTCGAACGTTCCATTGAAGAATGGACAACGACGAGACAAGAAAGGACAAAAACAGAGAACAAGGAAGAAACAAAGGCGAAAGAGCAACAGAGCACGTTAAAGAATATCAGGGTCGGGATCAGGGTCAGCAGAGTCAGGGTTAGGGGGCATGGGTAAACTGAGCAAAGACGGAGGGAAGGAAACGGGAGAACAGATCAGAGGTGGACGGGCGGGGTCCGGAGGAGGAAAAGGAGAAGACAACGGAGAGGAGCAGTCAAGGACAGCAGCAGGAAGAGGGAAAGTAGAAAGAGGGGAGCGCACCCCAGCAAGAGCAGCAACCGAAAGAGAAGCAGGGGCCAAAGAAACCTCCATAGCAGGAACAGGGGGCGCAATCACTGAAACGGGAGGGGAAGGAGCAACAGAGCCAGAAGTATGAGCTGAGGAAGAAAGCGAAGCCTTCTTACCCGCCGGGGAGGAGGAAGGAAGGAAAGGAGCCAGGCTTACGCTTCTGACTTAAAGAGACTGGTGTCCCAGCAACTACGTACCGGGCAACGGATTCCAGTGTCCTCAACAGGAGAAGCTGAACGAGAGCACACACGACGGCCGTTAGGAGAGCGATGAACATCCGCCTGCACCGACAGGCAGCGGGGAGAGCCGATAGATGGAGGAAGAGGATGGGAAGAAGGATCGGAGGGGGACGAAGAAGAAGACACGACAGACCGGGTAGAAAGAAGGGGAACCCCAGACAGAGGACCAGGAGGGGGACCCCTCGGGACAGAACACAAAGGGACAGAGAAGGGGGCAGTGGGCGTATCAGGGTCCAAGGTCCGGAAACGGTTGTGAGTCTGAGGAAGGGGGGAAGGACGAGGAGAGGAAGAGCGCAACACGCGAGCATAAGAGATGTTAGTATAAGGCGGGAGCCGGCGAATCTGGCGCCTCGCCTAAGGAAAAGATAAACGCTCCCGGTGCTTCAGGTTGAGGACGGCTGCCTCAAGCTTGTAATGGACACAGGCACGGGAGAAGGTAGGATGGGCCTCACCGCAGTTGAGGCAGCAAGCTTGGGGAGAAGTGCACTCTGACTTAGAGTGACCTTCACCCCCACACAAAGAACAGAAAGAGACAGTCCCAGAGCAGTGGAGGGCACCATGCCCAAACCTCCAGCACTTGTTACAAAGTCGAGGAGAAGGAATATACTCCTGGACAGAGCACCTAGCACCAGCAAGAATGACAGAGGATGGAAGGGTCCTACCATCAAAGGTGACCTTCACAACGCGAAGGGGTTGACAGCGACGACCACAAGGGGGACGAGTAAACGAGTCAACCTGGAGGACAGAATGGCCTTGGGCATCAAGGATATGCCGAATAACATCTTGGCAATCCTGCAGATTCCGAACACCGGTTGCAACACGGGGTGGGAGGAGAATAGTGCCAACACTGGCATTCATCTGAACGTTCTTGGAGACCCGAACAGGGATCTCGCCAAGGCAAGACAAGGCAGCCAAGCGGGAAGCTGCATCCTGAGAAGGAGCAGCAACGACACGTGTACCGAGACGAGTGGGGTTGAAAGTAACAGACGCATCTACGGAATCTACAAGATGCCGATGGAGGGAGAAATCGTCAGGAGGCGCAGAATCAAGAGGGAGGAGATCAAAATATTTGGCCCACGAAGGAGGACCAAACAAGGCCTGATACGCGGCAGTACGGGAAGGAATCGAGCGAGTGCGGCTGGGGCGCGAACGGCGTTGAGAACCCCTAGAGAGAGAGGGGTCAAAAGGCGCAGTAGTCACAACGAGAGACTTAGCTGCACCAGGGGACGAAGTGGTCACCACCGGGGGCTGGAGGCTCGACCCAACCACAGTGGAGGGAGGGGAGCTGGGGGAAGAAGTCAGGACAGTCAAAGGAGGAGCAAGGTCGGGGCCCAACGCAGCGGGAGCTACAGAGCCTGGTCTTCCAATACAGGCCGACTCGGGGGCTTGGTCGCCCACCCCACGAGCCTGAGAGGGTACAACGGAAACATTCAACGACATAGAAACCAAGAAAGAAATTCATCCACGAATGTGCCCCTATACCCACCATGGAGCCACAATTAGAGGCAGGACACCCAACAGGAAGCTATCGCCGATCATGCCGGGGCCCCCTAGGGGTGCGTCGTGAGTATACGCCCCACAAACGCCACCTTAAAAACCGTCAGTCCGTCGAGATCGGGATCAGCGACGAAAGGGGGATTGACAATAAAAGGTTCCCCTCGCTCGAGACGTTGGGAACTACAGTTCTATGGGTGCAAGAGTATGTCTCCTCAAGCACCCGGGCGTCAAAAAAGAAGAAGTCCAAAGAAATAATCCAAAACAAGCAAAAGGTCGGCAGGAAACGACAAGCAGATAGGAGAAGAGGGGGGGGAGAAAAACGAAACATAAGGAAAAGGAAAGCGATCTGGCACAATTAGAGAAGACAGCAGCAGGAGTGCAAGGCCAGAAAAGGACAGAGGACTGCCCCGCGGAGCATCACACTCCGGCAGCCGTCCACCAAGCCCACTCACGACGCCAACGGGCCGGATGGGGTGGGGGTGCCAACTGGTAAAGATGGAGGAATGGATAACCGGGTAAAAGTCGGAATAAGGAATACCTTTACGAGAGACGGGGACAAGAGTGGACAGCCTCTCTGGTGGCAGCATCCGCATGCTCATTTAAAGAGATGCCAATATGGCTGGGAACCCAACAAAACCCAACCGACTTAAATTTACTGTGAACAAGACACAGCCAATGCTGGATCTCGACAACTACTGGATGAACCGGATTAAGGGACCCGAGAGCCATGAGGGCACTACGAGAGTTGACAACAACTACAAAGGAAGATTGATAAAGAGAAAGCAGGAGACAAAGAGCATAGAGAATAGCATAAAGTTTCGCTGTGAGGATGCTAGTCTCCGGAGGTAAGCGACACATATAATTACAATCAGGAAAAAGAACAGAGTAGCCAACACCGTCCGCAGACTTAGACCCATCGGTGAAGACTGAAACAGAGCGGGAGTGAGAAGAAAAGTGCTCAAGGAAAAGGTGTTTGAGAACCGTAGGAGAGGTAAAAGCTTTAGTGATTTGGGTTAAGGACGTACAAAACTGCGGAAGTGGGACTCTCCACGGGGGCAAAGAAGGAACAACATGAGTAGATATATTAGACATACAAACTGAAAGAGAATCCTGTAAGCGAGATAACCGGACAGAAAGAGGGAGGTGGTGAAGAGGAACAGGAACCGCAGGAGGGGTAAAAGTTAAAGCACGACAGAGGCGAGAGGAAGGATGTTGCAAGGACCTCGCAAGATAGCGAAGACAGTAGCGATCACGGCGGTCCTGGACAGATTGGAAGCCAGTGTCAACATACAAGCCGGGGACGGGAGTCGAACGAAAGTCACCAGAACCGAGTCGCAACCCAGTATGGTGCAAAGCATCGAGACGGCGAAGAGTAGAAGGAGAAGCAGACGAGTAAGCAGAGCCACCATAATCGAGCTTAGACAGGACGAGAGAGGAATGTAAAGCAAGTAGAGTGTGCCTATCCGCTCCCCAAGAAATATGGGACAATACCCGAAGGAGGGCAAAGGCCTTAGAGCATTTAACAAGGAGGTACGAAATATGGGGCGACCAAGACAAACGAGTTTCAAAAATCAACCCCAAAAGCCTAGCAGAATCCTTGTACACAATGGGGGTGACCATAAAGCGACAAAGAAGGACGGAGAACGACACGCTTCTGATTAAAAGTCATACCACATGTAGAGAACTTGAAGCCATGATCGGCGGTCCAAGACGACACGGCATCAATCGGAAGTTGAAGCCGGTGTTGAAAGTGAGGCGAATCATCACCCTGACAGCAGAGGGTAAGATCGTCGACATTAAAAGTGGAGAAGACGCCTGAAGGAAGAGAGGAAAGAAGACTATTGAAGGCAACCAGAAAAAGAGTAGTGCTCAGAACACTACCCTGGGGCACACCTTCGTATTGCTGAAAAGAGGCAGCGAGAGCGGTACCAAGCCTCACCCGAAAGGAACGACGAGAGAGGAAGTTGCAGAGAAAGAGGGAGATGACCACGAAGGCCAAAAGAATGAAGTTAGGATAGAATATGATATCGGCAAGTGGTGTCGTAAGCCTTTTCCAGGTCAAAAAAGGACGGCAACAGCGGAGGTCTTCGCAGCAAAAGCAGTACGAATATAGACCTCCAAGTTCACCAGGACATCTGTTGTGCTGCGGCACTTGCAGAAACCAAATTAAAAAGGGGAGAGGTGGTGATGGTGTTCTAAGAACCACATCAGACGAACGTTAACCATATGTTCAAAGAGTTTGCAGACACAACTTGTGAGGGCAATAGGGCGAAAGTCCTTAGGGGATGTTCCCAGAGACCCGGGTTTGCAAACAGGGAGGACAACGGCATCGAGCCAGTCCTCAGGGACTGACGACGATTCCCAGATCCGATTATACAGACTCAGTAACTACTGAGACGTGCATGGAGGGAGATGTCGAAGCATCTCATAATGAATACCATCGGAGCCCGTTGCTGTAGAACTGCAGAGGGCCAGGGCAGACCGAAGTTCAGAGAGAGAGAGAAGAGATCGTTATAGGGAAGGCAAAGATGAATATAGGAATCCAAAGGACAAGATTCAACGACAGGTTTACGAAGAAGGAAAGATTGGGGAAGATGAAAACGAGAGCTAACAGAAGAAAAGTGGGAACCCAGTTCGGTAGCAACCTGCAACGGGTAGGCCACAAGAGTACAACGGAGGTAAAGGAACGGCGAGACATCGGGAACGAACTTACCCGCTATCTTGCGGATACGATTTGGAAGATCTACTGCCGCAGATCTGCGGCAGAGGAGTGTCGGACGTACCGCTGGAGACATAAGACGCCCAACATCAACGCTTAGCCACACGGATGGCCCTATGGGCCACCGCACTTACCTTCCGAAATAAAAGAAAAGAATCGTCCGTCTGCCGGAGGCGGTGTCTCTTCCAGGATGCACGCCCACAGCGGACAGGCCGAGCACAGTCTGTATTCCACCAGGGAACGCACTTCTGTGGGCCCCGAGAGGAAGAGCGAGGAACAGAGCGGAGGGAAGCGTCGAAGACTGTGTAATGAAGAAGGAGGAGAGAGCGAGGGAGAGGTGTAAAAGAACACCACTGAGGGTAAATAGGTCCCAGTCTGCCTTAGCAAACTGCCACCTAGGGAAGGAGAGGGGAGGGTGAAAAGTGAAAAAGGTAACAAGGATGGGGAAATAGTCACTACCATGGAGGTCATCAAGAACCTGCCACGTGAAATCTAAGTAACGAGAAGACGAGCAAAGAGAAAGTTCAAGACAGGAAAGGGTGCGAGCCCGAGAGTTCAAATGCGTGGGCTTACCAGAATTCAGAAGAGACAGGGAAGAAGAAAGGAACGGCTCAAGAAGGCGACCCTGGGTGTTCGTCAGAACATCACTCTAAAGGGAATGACAACAATTGAAATCACCCAGCAGGAGCACAGGCTCCGGCAAGGAGTCCAGTAGGCGTTTCAGATCGGGAAGAGAAAGCAGGACACTCGGGGGGAGATAAATGGAACAAACCGAGTACCATTTCCTCACAAAGATACGAGCAGCAGAATAATGAAGAGGCAAAGGAAAAAGTAAAGGTACAAAGAGAACATCAGAGCGAATCAAGAGAGCGGAAGAGTTAGGAGCCCCAGCGACATCTGGGGAGGGGGAGAGAAAGAAATTGCCACGAAAGCGACCAGAACGAGCACCAAGCATAGGCTCCTTGAGACAGACACAAAGCGAAATCCGCGAAATCAGAAGCGGGAGTTCGAGGAAATTGGCGTAATAACCACGAACGTTCCATTGAAGAATATACATCGTAGAAAAGAGGAAGGACAGCAACAGAGAACAACGAAGAAACAAAGGGGTAAAGGGAACACAGCACGTTAAAGAAGCGTAGGATCAGGGTCAGCAAAGTCAGGGTTAGGGGGCATGGGTAAACTGAGTAAAGAAGGAGGGAAGGTAGCTAGAGGACCGACCAGGGGTGGACGAGGAGGGTCCGGAGGAGGAAGAGGAAGGGATAACCGAGGATCAAAGACACTGCAGGAGTGACAAAAACAAGGGGATGCAGGCGATGAGTCACAATAACGTGGCTGAAGTATGATGACCAGACCACACACTAGAAATTGAAGAGACGACGACGGTCCAGAAGTCCAGAGAATGGTCCAGGACGGACCGAAACGTCGTCGTCTCTTCAATTTCTAGTGTGTGGTCTGGTCATCAAGGGGATGCACTTCACCAAGGGCACCAACCGAGAGGGAAACGGGGGCCTAAGAGACCTCTATTCCAGGAACAGGGGGTGTAACCACCGAAACGGGAGGGGACGGAGCGAGAGAGTCAGAAGTAGGGGGCGAGGAAGAAAGTGAAGCCTTTTTACCAGCCAGGGAAGAGGAAGGAGAGGAGCCAGGCTTATGCTTCTTACTCAAAGAGACAGGTGTCCTAGCAACTACATACTGGGCAACAGATTCTAGCGTCTCAACAGAAGCTGAACGAGAGCATACACGACGGCCGTTGGGAGAGCGATGGACATCAGCCCGTACTGACAGGCGGCGTGGAAAGCCAATAGGCGGAGGAGAAGGATGGGAAGGAGGATCGGAGGGAGAGGAGGAAGAAGACACAGGAGACCTGACAGACCGGGCAGAAAGAAGGGGAACCCTCGACAGAGGACAAGGAGGGGGACCCTTCTGGACAGAACTCAAAGGAACAGAGGAGGGGGCAGTGGGCGTGTCAGGGTCCAAAGCCTGGAAACGGTCTTGAGTCTGAGGAAGGTGGGAAGGAAGAGGAGAGGAAGAGCGCAACAAGCGGGTATAAGGGGGCATATTACGGGGAAAGTAAAATTTGTTCAATTTTTTTTTTAATTTATTTACGAAAGGTGAATGGGAAGGGCTGCAACTGGTCCAAGTTTCAGCATCACACCCTAAATAGAAAGGGAAAACAATACACAACGTATTATGCAACGTATTTTCAACATTTTCAAAAAAATTCAGGGAACACATGTGTCAACTAAAATCATTTCTATAACACTCAGATATCACATTAGCATATAATAAAGGATTCTGTATAGCAGTTTTATAAAAAAAAGTGTTTAGTGCAATAATACAATTATTCAAAGTTCCCCTCCCAAAAATATGCAATATATGCTGTTTATAAATATTTATAAAATCAATAAATGGACTTTGGACTAAAAAGGCAAAATCGTATTGTAGAAGCACAAACTCTACATATAAGGTGTAATTTGCATGTAAATTGAATTATAAATGAAAGCTGTGAAACACCTTGAAGTTTTAAATTACTTACCTGAGTAAAATAAGATCAAAGTTTGGCCACTTGTAGCTGAGCTTTACGTCAACCGATTTCGTTCATAATTTCATATATATATATATATATATATATATATATATATATATATATATATATATATATATATATATATATATATATATATATATATATATATATATATATATATATATATATATATATATATTTATATATATATATATATATATATATATATATATATATATATATATATATATATATATATATAATATATATATAATATATATACATATATATATATGCCTGCACATATATATTACAATTATTTATTACAAAATATCAAATTATAACACTAAAACATGCTAATATATTGTAATTGGTCCAAATTGTGGGTCCTCAAGATGAGACTGCAATGGTCACTAATAGGCACCTGCCCCATAGCCGGGATCACCTTCCTCAGAGCGTGGATAGAGGGGCTGGAGTCGAGGAGGGGGGGCGTCGCCGTCACGCCTCTCACAGCTGAAGCCGGGAGGCCACCACAATCTTCACTTGATATTACTCTTCTTTGCACTAAACCAGCTTTCCTTTGCTGATAAAGACAGCGACCGAGTGCCAGATTTGCTGCTCTTATCTTCTGACACTTCCTCTTATATGTCATTATGCAGTAGACGCAATAAATGCGATTTCCAGGAGCGAAAATAGAGAGCGCATCGACAGAGAGTCCACACTCAACAGGACACACCATGTAACTGGTAGCTGCTACCTCACTCATCCCCACTAGGGATGAGACGGTTGCCAATGAGTGCATATCTATTCGTCATACATAGAGAGTTATTTACGACGTTATTACGAAAATTTTTACGTTTAGAACGTACGACGCAATACCTTCTGCACGCCCGAGCAGCGGGGCACCGGATTCTGCACAATTACTGTAGCAAATGTACCATAAACACATCAATTTATAACGTAAAATTATTCGGTTTGCACCACAGTGTTGCCAGAACTACGTAGTATTTTTAGAAATTTTTCATAATTTTACGATTTCTTCCGAATTGTTTCGTATTATGGCCCCTAAGTGACATCTTTTTATTTATATATATACAAGAAGGTACATTGGGATTATGAGGATACATAGGATAGTAATTACAATCTTGTAAAGCCACTAGTATGCACAGCGTTTCGGGCAGAAAGCATAGCATAAGGTGGGAGCCGGCGAACCTGGCGTCTCGTTTTAGGAATGATAAATGCTCCCGGTGCTTCAAGTTGAGGATGGCTGCCTCAAGCTTGTAATGTATACACGCACGGGAGAAGGTAGAGGGGGCCCCACCGAAATTGAGGCAGCGAGCCTGGGAGACGTACACTTTTACCTTCGCCCCCACACTAAGGATAGAGAGAAAGAAACAGTTCCAGAGCAGAGGAGGGCACCATGCCCAAACTTCCAGCACTTATTACAGAGCCGAACAGAGTGAATATACTCCTGGACGGAGCACTTGGCACCAGCAAGAATGACAGAGGGCGGAAGGGTCCTACCATCAAAGGTAATCTTCACAACCCGAAGGGGTTGACAGCGACGACCACGAGGGGGACGAGTAAACGAGTCTACCTGGAGGACAGAATATCTCTGGGCATCGAGGATACGATGAATATCTTCGTGGCAGTCATGGAGATTCCAAACACCGGTAGCAACATGCGGTGGGAGGAGAATAGTGCCAACACTGGCATTCAACCGAGCGTTCTTGGAGACTCGAACAGGGGTCTCGCCAAGGCAGGACAAGGCGGCCAAGAGGGAAGCTGCATCCTGAGAAGGAGCAGCAACGACACGTGTACCGAGACGAGTGGGGTTGAAAGTAATGGAGGCATCCACGGAATCAACAAGGTGCCTATTAAGGGAGAAATCGTCAGGAGGCGCAGAATCAAGAGGGAAGAGATCAAAGTATTTGGCTCACGAAGTGGAACCAAACAAGACCTAATACGCATCAGAACGGGAAGGAATCGAACGAGTGCGGCCGTGTCGAGGACGGCGTTGAAAACCCCCAGAGAGAGAGGGGTTAAAAGGCGTAGTAGTCATAACTAGAGACTGAGCCGTGCCAGGGGTGAGGTGGTCACCACTGGGGCTTGGGGCTCGACCCAACCACAGAGGAGAGAGGGGAGCCGAGGGAAGTAGTCAGAGAGGTTAAAGGAGGAGCAAGGTCGGGGCCCAACGCAACGGGGGCTACAGAGCCCGGTCTTCCAACATGGTCCAACTTGGGGGCATGGTCGCCCACCCCACGGGGCAGAGAAGGTAAATGAGGAACAGAATGCGACATAGGTACGAAAAGAAAAACATTCATTCTCGAATGTGCCCCCATACCCACCATGGAGTCACAATTAGAGGCATGACACCCAAGAAACTATCGCGATCATGTCGGGGCCCCCTAGGGGTGCGTCGTGAGTATACACCCAACAAACGCCACCTTAAGAACCGTCAGTCCGTCGAGATCGGGTTAAGTGACGAAAGGAGGATTGACAATAAAAGGTTCCCCTCGCTCTCGACGTTGGGTACTACAGTTCTATGAGTGCAAGAGTATGCCTCCTCAAGGACGCGGGCGTCAAAATAGAAGAAGTCCAAAAGAATTACGAAAACAAGCAAAAGGGCGGCAGGAAACGACAAGCAGATAGAAGAAGAGGGGGGAGAAAAACGAAATATAAGGGAAAGGAAAATGTGTCCAGCACAATTAGAGAGTACAGCAGCAGGAGCACAAGGCGACAAAAAAAACAGAGGACTGCCTTAAGGAGTATCACACTCCGGCAGCCGCCCACCAAGCTCCTCCACGGTAACAACGAGCTGGACAGGGAGGGGGTAGCTTATTCAAGGTGATTTGTTGTGCACAAGTTGAGGCATGTTGAGGCGTAATTGGGGTGTCTCTGATGAGATTAACTTTTGCCAACACCAGTCAGGAGAGTAAAGTGGCTTCCTGCGAGTTACTTCGAAAATTCTTTAAATAAACTTTGGAAGTTTATGTTAATCCCATTTTTAACACTGACACACTAACCTATTGGAGATACTTGTGGGAACCGACCTGTGAGATTTATATTTATTTATATTTACGTTAATTTATATACTTCGATAGCAATTTGTATAATGATAAGTGGACTGTATTTCTGCAATAATCTCTTAATCTCACAAATCGATCCTCTACACATTAGGGGGGGTTATTAAATTAATATATATGCAGCCAATCAAACTACAGTAACTACATACATTGAAAAGGTTCCTTATCTTATAGTACAGCAGGTTAGTCCACCAGGTATAACTAGGGTGTAGACACCAAATTATCCTCTTTGAGGTAGCTTCCATCACCCAGTAACTGGTGCACAAACTCTTCCTCGTCTTGACCTGTCAAAAAGGCGCTAACTGTGAAGCCAGAAACCTATATATGACAAGTATTTCAGAGAAAACTGTACATGGAACATAAAGACCTGGCTTAATTACCTTTAGTTTGAGGCTTCCACGTGCTCTAATCGGATCACCCTATATAATGACATTAATGGCCATAAATGAAGATACATGGGTTTCGGAAAGAACACTTAACTTGAATTTGTAGACAGCGTGTTGAAAATGGTACACCTTTGGTTTCCATAACACTACGTCCAAGTAAAATTAACAGGAGCCGAATTTGCTCCCGTGTGAGCCTCTGGTCTCATACAAAACAATGGCTGCCCTCCTTCCTCACTCTGATGCCTGGCTTACATTGTCCACATGTCAGAAAGTGATAGAAGGGTCACATTTACTCTACTTTAATATTGATAATTAAGTTAATTTATATAAGATGTTTTTATGATGGTAAAGTCCAAAGACTAATGTATTTAAGAATAATTCCCAGCAGAATAGCTGGTCAATTTATAATGGTATGTGGTGATGATATCCCGTTTTCTTTAGACGGTAATTCCACTACAAGTTACGTTTTCTATGGGTAACTTGTTTATACAATACAGCTATTATCTGTATGATATTATTATTAAATGGTGTCGGATTTTCCGACAATACTTGCCTAAGAAGTTCTCCAAAGTTCCATAATATTTAGTCCTCTGCACAAATAAATATTTAGTATAGAAAACACTGGAAAAGATCCCTATGTTTCATTCTTTTGCTTTCAGGGACTTTGACGACCACTGTGACTCTGGGAAACAGTTGCAGCTTACATACAAGAGATCCGCAAAGACACTTATCAATACTGTGCATCCTCCTGGATGCTTTCCCCATATCTTGTAGAGGCTGTGGTTGCATTGTCGAAGCCGGTTGTCATTTTAAAGTTGTGATGTTGTACGCAATTGCTACCCAGACGAAGTAAAAATCCAAAGTCAACAACACTTGACTCACACTTTAAATACTTCCTTTAAGTCCACAGACGTTCACCCTGGGTCCTAACTAACAATGATGCCTTTTGCTGATATGATAGGATTGTCAGTGGATGGGATGCTGAGTGACTGGCATGATGATTGAATGCCATTGTGAATAGAAGGGATGGTCAGTGGATGGAATGGTTAATAGATACGATTTTGAATGGATGAGATGGTCAATGGAGGGGATGGTTAATACATAGGATGGGGTGAATGAATGGTATGGTGAATGGTTGACATCGTGAATGGATAGGGTGGTGAATGGATATAATTTTAAATGGATCGGATGGTGAATGGAGGGAATGGTGAATAATGGGGATTGGGAATGGACGAGATTGTGAGTAGGTGGGAGGATGGATTGATGGAATGGTGAATGGATGGGATGGTGAATGTATAGAAATGTGAATGGATAGAATTGTAATTGAATGGGATAATGAATGGAGCGGATGGTGAATGGATGGGATACTGAACGGATGGCATGGTGGATGGATGAGATTGTAAATGGATGGTATGGTTAATGGATGGTATGGTTGATGGATGAGATTATTAATTAATGGGTGGGATGTTGAATGGAGTACATGGTGAATGAATAGCATGGTGACTGGATGATATTGTTAATAGATGGGAGGGTTAATGAATGTTTTGGTGAACTAATCCGTTAGTGAATATACGAGTTGATGGCTGGATGGGTTGGTGAATGGATGTGTAAATTGTTGGATCAATGCATTGAAGAATGGATCGATTGAATGAAAGATATGTTTTTTTTGGATTGGATGGATTGGAGTGGATTGGATGGTTAATTGATTGATATGTTTGTCAAGAAATACGTTAGTGGAAATATATTTTGGTGAATGGATGCAATTGTGAATGGATGGGTTGAAGGATGTATGATTGTGCATTTGTGGAAAATAGATGTTAATTAATAGATGGTTTGCGAGATAGATAGGTTGTTGGATGGATGGACTTAATGAATGCTTTTGTGAATGAATGGGTTGGTGAATGAAAGTGTTGGCGAAATTATGTTTTGGTGCATGGATGCGATGGTGAATGATAGGTTGGAGGATGTATGGGATGGTGAATGGAGGATTTGAGGCCTGGATGGATTGTTGGATGCATTAGTTGGTGAATGGATGGATTCTTTGATGGATAGGATTGTGGTTTGATGGATTTGTGAATGAATGGTTGGGAAAATCATGGTGGATGATTGGTGGATGGATGGGTTGTTAAATGTATATAATGGTAGATAGATGGTGTTACGGCCTGCATGAGCCATTAATCAGGTTATTTCTGCTTAATAGGCCTTAGAGCCTCTTCTTCTTCTATGATCCCACTCCAAGTCAATGGTACGTTATTAAGAATTCACGGTAGCAAGGAATAAAGGGGGGTAAATAAGATGCAATAACCCCTTCACCAATATATCTTCTACCGAAGTATAACTACACTTATGTACACTGTGTTGCCTTCACCCAGGACACTCAATATATCTGCATTGTTCTTTAAATCCCGGAGAGTTCACCATTTTCAAGTACACATCGTCTACGCTCAATGGTAATCACCAACGAGTTCACCTTCCTTAACATAGGCCAGTCCCTCACCGTATCATCACTATGTCCCAATACCCTACATCTGCTCTCCAGAAACACACTGACAGAGGGCTTCAGCAACACGTTGACAGGGGTCACAAATAATACGTCCAGGGGTCACCACTAACACTCCGGCTATACGCTAGCAGCACTTCTCAGCCGACGCCCAATACTGTCGTCTTGTAACTCCTCTTGGCCCAATCCCGGGTACGTCGTTCTACACAGTCACTGCATAAGTACAACAGCCAACACACTGTCTACTACCAACGGCGTCCACTTGTCCTCTCACAGGAGCAAGTCAGGAGCTCGGGACAGCCCAAGGTGAACTATTTTCCACAGTGCAATAGACCCACCACGTCACCATGTGCACATAATAGTCATTAGCCAGGCAGAAAGTGCACAAGGAAAACATAAGATGTTCACCTTTCACCGAGAAACTGTGAAATGTAATCGGATGCACAATTCAGATATCGTTGATATAGTTACTTCACTCACCAGAGGTTATCATCACCGATCTCACCTCCTAACTGAGGTACGAAACAGGAGCCTTTCACAGACGCCACACCTCCGCCAACATATGGCATTATCTTCGTCTCACTTAATGCCTTGGAGTTGGAGTGCAGGTCTATAGATGGCGTTGATATCGCCACTCCTCACTCTACAGAGAGCGTTGATATCGTAATCGATGGGATAGTGAAAGGATGGGTAGTTAAATGGATGGGTTGTTGAATGGATCGGTTAGAGATTTGATGGGCTGGTGAATGTATTGGTTGGTGGTTTAATTTGCTGGTGAATGGATGGGTTGTTGAATTGATGTGTTGGCAGATAGATGTTTTAGTAACTGGATGGTTGATGAATGGATGATGGGTTGGTGTGTGAATGGTTTTGTGATTGGATGTGACGGTGAGTAGATGGGCAAGTACATGGATGGGTTGTTAAATAGATCGGTTGAAGATTGAATAGGCTGGTGAATGTATTGGTTGTGGATGCATGCGATTGTGAAACTATGAGTAGTTGAATTGATGGGTTTGGGAATTAATGAGAGGGTAAATTGATGGGATGGTGAACTGATGAGTTGGTGAATTAATGAAATGGTGAATTGATGGTTGGTGAACTGATGGGTTGGTGAATTGCTGGGTTGTTGAATTAATGGGATGATGATTTGATGTGTTGGTGAATTGGTGGGCTTGTGTGTGTATGGTTTTGTGACTCCAAGGATTGTGAAAGAATGGTTTTCGGTTGAATGTGTCGGTAAATAGATGGGAAAGTAGATGGATGGGTTGGTGAATAGATTGTTTTTTTGAATGGTTGGGATGGTGAATATATGGGTTAGTGGGTGGATGGGTTGGTGAATGGATGAGATGGTAAATGGATGGCATTGTGAATGTATGGTAAAGCAAATGGATGCGAAGTTAGAAGGATAGAACGGTGGACGGAGATGGTGATTCGATTGGATGATGAATGAATAGGTTAGTGAATGGATAGTTCCATGAATACATGAGTTAGTGGATGGATGGATTGGTGAATTGATGGATAGTATATTTGGTAAATGATTGGTTTTGTTCATAGACGGATTGGTGTATTGATGGATTGATGGATGAAAAAGTTGGTATATGTAAGAGATGGAAAATGTAGGGGGTTGGTACATTGATGTGTTAATGAATGGATGTGTTGGTGAATGGATTAGGTTGTAAATTGATGGGTTGATGTAAGGGTGAGTTGGTGAATGGATGAGGTGTTGATTGGATGGGTTGATGGATGGACATTTTGGTTTATGGATGGGTTGTTGAATGAATGGGTCGGTGAATGGATTAGCTGGTGAATAGTTGAATGAGTTGCTGAATGAATTAGGCTGTCAATGGAGGGTTACTAGACGTATTGGTTGATAAATGGATGGTTTATTAATGTGTGGGTTGGTAAATGGATGGTTTAGTGAATAAACGGTTTGGTGAAAGGATTGGATTGTGTAAGTATAAGTTGTTGAAGGGATGGGTTTGTGGATGAATAAGTGGTTGAGAATGAATTTGAATGAGCTGGAGAATGTATATGCTGGTGGATGAATGGGTTGGTGAGTGGTTGGATTGTTGAATTGATGGGACTGCGAACTGACGGAAATGATGTAGAGCTGAAGATACAATATGGACACTAACTGTCACCAGTGTTCTAGGTGTCACCAGCTCTAGTGGACTGTCACCAGTGTTCTTGGTGTGTCACCAGCTCTAGTGGACTGTCACCAGTGTTCTTGGTGTGTCACCAGTTCTAGTGGTCTGTCACCAGTGTTCTTGGTGTGTCCCCAGCTCTAGTGGTCTGTCACCAGTGTTCTTGGTGTGTCACCAGCACTAGTGGACTGTCACCAGTGTTCTTGGTGTGTCACCAGCTCTAGTGGGCTGTCACCAGTGTTCATGGTGTGTCACCAGCTCTAGTGGACTGTCACCAGTGTTCTTGGTGTGTCACCAGCTCTAGTGGACTGTCACCAGTGTTCTTGGTGTGTCACCAGCTCTAGTGGACTGTCACCAGTGTTCTTGGTGTGTCACCAGCTCTAGTGGACTGTCACCAGTGTTCGTGGTGTGTCACCAGCTCTAGTGGACTGTCAGCAGTGTTCTTGGTGTGTCACCAGCTCTAGTGGACTGTCACCAGTGTTCTTGGTGTGTCACCAGCTCTAGTGGACTGTCACCAGTGTTCTTGGTGTGTCACCAGCTCTAGTGAGCTGTTACCAGTGTTCTTGGTGTGTCACCAGCTCTAGTGGACTGTCACCAGTGTTCTTGGTGTGTCACCAGCTCTAGTGAGCTGTTACCAGTGTTCTTGGTGTGTCACCAGCTCTAGTGAGCTGTTACCAGTGTTCATGGTGTGTCACCAGCTCTAGTGGACTGTCACCAGTGTTCTTGGTGTGTCACCAGCTCTAGTGGACTGTCACCAGTGTTCTTGGTGTGTCACCAGCTCTAGTGGACTGTCACCAGTGTTCTTGGTGTGTCACCAGCTCTAGTGGTCTGTCACCAGTGTTCTTGGTGTGTCACCAGCTCTAGTGGACTGTCACCAGTGTTCTTGGTGTGTCACCAGCTCTAGTGGACTGTCACCAGTGTTCTTGGTGTGTCACCAGCTCTAGTGGACTGTCACCAGTGTTCTTGGTGTGTCACCAGCTCTAGTGGTCTGTCACCAGTTTATTACGTGTACCATCTTTGCTTCTCTCTGACATCCAAACTATAACATCTCGTTACTGTTCTGCAACATCCAGCTGGCCATTGTCAGCAAGGAGGAGGCAACACCCAGCTGGCCATTGTCAGTAAGGAGGAGGCAACATCCAGCTGCCCATTGTCAGCAAGGAGGAGGCAACACCCAGCTGGCCATTGTCAGTAAGGAGGAGGCAACATCCAGCTGGCCATTGTCAGCAAGGAGGAGGCAACATCCAGCTGGCCATTGTCAGCAGGAAGGAGGTAACATCCAGCTGGCCACTGTTAGCAAGGAGGAGGCAACATCCAGCTGGCCATTGTCAGCAAGGAGGAGCCAAGTTCCTGGGAGATCATTACAGTAAAACATAGAAACATATAAATAAAGGAATCTGCAGAAGGTCTGTTGGTCTGAGAGGCAGCTCTTGTTTATACCTAACTAAAGTCATTTGTATATACAAGTCTTTTCATTTAAAACATTTTGTGTCAGAAATCAATAATCCAGTTCACACACCAGTTGTTATCCAAATCTATGATGAATTTAGGGTTATCCAATTAATATCATGGTGTTCGATCAGTTGAGTGGGTGGGTGGAAAAGTTCCCATGAACTAAGTAATGGTAATGAACCAAGTAATGGTTCTCTAAGGAGCGTGTTTCAGTTAGGTGGACCAAGGAAGTCACTATAGTTTGCCATACAAGTGATTTCATCTCTTTATAGTAAAATGAAAAGAAATTAAAGTGTCTTAATTTTTTATAAGTTGTGAGATCACAGTGTAGGAGACCCGTTATGCAGATGTACTCACCTAGTTGTACTCACCTAGTTGTTCTTGCATGGGTTGAGCTTTGGCTATTTGGTCCAGCCTCTCAACTCTCAATCAACTGATGTACAGGTTCCTGAGCCTACAGGGGTCTATTATATCTACACTTGAAACTTTGTATGGAGTCAGCCTCCACTACCTCACCTCCAAATGTATTTCATTTTTTAACTATTCTAACACTGAAAAAGTTCTTTCTAATATCTCTGTGGCTCATTTGGGCACTCAGTTTCTACTTGTGTTCCCTTGTATTAAATAACCTGTCTTTATCTACCCTATCAATTCCTTTGAGACTCTTGTATGTGGTGATCATGTTCCCCCAACTCTTCTGTCTTCCAGCGACGTGAGGTTTAATTCCCGTAGTCTCTCCTCGTAGCTCATACCTCACAGTTCGGGGACTAGTCTGGTGGCAAACCGTTGAACCTTTTCTTTTTTAGTCTTATGCTTGACTAGATATAGATTCCGTGCTGGAGCTGCATATTTTTTTTTTTTTAGATATATACAAGAGTTGTTACATTCTTGTACAGCCACTAGTACGCGTAGCGTATCGGGCAGGTCCCTGGAATTCGACCCCCACAAAAAATCGGTTTTACAACCAAGTACCCATTTAACTGTTGAGTTAAACAGAGGCTACAGTTAAGGATTTGCGCCCATTAAATCCTCCCCAACCAGGATACGAACCCATGATAAAGCAGGATATTGCAGGATTGGTCTGACATATGTGGTATACAAAGTTCTGAGTGATTCCTAACAGAAATTTCTAAAGGCCGTTCTCATGTTGGCCAACCTGATATATGCCGCTGATGTTATCCTCATGATATGGGGTTTAGGGGAAAGCTCTGGTGTGATATCAAACCCCAAGTCGTTCTCTCTCTCTAACTCGTGAAGAATTTCATCTCCCAAATGATACCTTGTATCTGGCCTCCTGCTCCGAACACTTATCTTCATTATATTACATTTCCTTGGGTTAAACTCTAACAACCATTTGTTGGACCATTCCTTCAGTTTGTCCAGGACATCTTGAAGCCTCAAGCAGTCCTCCTCTGTCTTAATACTTCTCATAATTTTGGCATCGTCAGCATTGATGAATCAGTGTCTTTGTCCTCATGTTCTTGGCCTTTATGCTGAGTGTCAGAGTAATGTGGAGAGCGGGAGGCAGCCGAGTGTACATCTTCCCTCACAGTATGGTGAGTAACAGAGGTGTCAGTACCCCGGGTTGTCGGGTTGGATGCCAGGGAAGGAGTGGTATGAGTACAGTCAGGTCCCCCCAGACCTCATGGCAACGGTCGGCCTTGGCTGATTACCCAGAGATTATGACAAGATGGATGTAAATATGTTTTCATGAGCGAGTGGAATTAATGTCTTGAATCTGAAGTGGTGGGAGTCAAGATACTAGACGAGTTCTTCGAGGATAATATGGGAAGATGGAAGCCCAAGATGCCTAGGTTTCAGTTCAATCTTGTTTAATATTTACTGACCTTAAGATTTGAACAAAAAATCGCTTGTTTCAACTTTGAATATATATAAGATTTTTAACAAGCAGGGTGACCATCTCCACAAATAATGCAGTGATGTGGCGGGCCTGGCAAAGCCGATCAGAAGCGTCGAGCAACAAGTGCGATAAAGTGTATCTGTACTCCGACAAACATCGTCTCCATGATTGAAGGATTTCATAAATTACACTCGATGAGAAAGTAACCATGAAGGGGCTGTGCCCAATTATGTCCAAGGATTGATTAACACATAAGGGCATCAACCACTATTACGTAATTAAATGTATAGTCTATTATTTACTTAGATGGTTTGATAAATGCATTGTAATCAGCTTCTGTTGTATAATTACAAATTATTATTACAGGTTACCCAAGAGGCTTGATGAGGATATTCCTCGTGTCGTATACGGTGGCTGTCGCATTTTTCTTCACACGGTACTTACAGCAGCAGGTAAGTAGTTATAAACTGACACTTGTAGCTTCCTGTAATTCATTGTTTTATATTATTGCATTTGCATTTTTTTAATTTAACCAACTGGGGAATTCGGCATCCCTCCATGAAATAGAGGGCCAAAACTTCATTACACACAATTTTCATCTTTGTAATATCTTCACGGCCATAACAGACTCTTCCAGTTCTCTTATGAAAACAAAATATGCAGATGATGTCATATAGGTTACAAAAGCTTCAAAGGAAGCCTATGGAAGAACAACAGAGTTGAATCTTCATTTAACCTTTGACTTCCCCTTGATTCAGCTGATAAAGTGTTGTCAGTTATTTGTACTTACAGAAGGTAGATGATGCATTATTTAATTTTAAAGAAAATTATGAAAATTTATGGAAGTTTTAATTGTAGTTTATAACTGAACCAAAGAAACACTTGCTAAATGGCTACCACTACCACCAATGTCATAACCAATACACTATTTGCACAACAACCATCACTATCACTATCATCTTGGTTGATTATTTAAACTTACGGCATCTAAAATGGAAAAAATGTAGGAAATAATGTCATTCCAGAAAGAATCTTAGGAAGAAGTCTAAATGAACAGTCACACACAAATGACCTCATGCAGATGTATGAGAGTTTTGCAGGCGATGAGTCACAATAACGTGGCTGAAGGATGTTGACCAGACCACACACTAGAAGTTGAAGGGACGACGACGTTTCGGTCCGTCCTGGACCATTCTCAAGTCGATTGGTCGAGAATGGTCCAGGACGGACCGAAACGTCGTCGTCCCTTCAACTTCTAGTGTGTGGTCTGGTCAATGTGAGAGTTTTCCTTTAAACAGCAAATAGTAAAACCAACTAGAAAGGAGAACGTCGTAGATCTTATTTTCACAAACAATGATGAACTCATTAGTGTCATAACGATTACCAATACATGTTACTCCTATCACAACCTAATGGAAGTTCAGACAAGCATGGGCAATAGACCTGTGCAGCCAGTCTCAATTTCAAGATGAGGAGAATTCAGTATATTCAATTTCAATAACAAACTGATTAATTGGGAACTAATAAACTAGGACAACGCAGAAATATGCTGGGAAGAACAGCTATATAATGCAACCTTTAACTTGTGAGTCGAGAACGGGGGCACAATAGTACAAGTTATATGTGGAAATCCCATGCCATTAAGGAAAATAGAGAAAAGGATGCAAATTGGAACGAGAACGGCATTCCCTCTATATGCGAAGAAAATAAATCACAGAACATTTCAAATGTGCCACTCTATCCCAACAACGACTAGGTAGAGATATGGAAATGCTCGAGCTTAAGGTGCAAGAATCATATAATTCAGGAGAGGCAAAGAGTACAAATGGCTGTAAGTGCAATAGAGAGGAATACAAAAATTCTTCTTCTCTAGCTCAAAGTTTAGAATAATATTTACATATAGCATTTTGACCTTGCACAAGTGTGATGGAACATTTACAAATTACAAAAAAATTAATTAAATACATAGGCTACAGAACGACTCACTATTCAATGAATCTCTGAACAAATTGAAGAGCGATGATCCAAACGAATTCTTTATGCATATGACATCAGCATCGAACCATATACTAGATGTCACCCCTTCCCCACTAAACATTGAAGTAGCCAGAGACAACATGGCCATGTACTCTGCACCAGGCCCAGACTCCTGGAATTCTACATCCATCAAGACGTACACAACACCAGGCCCTAAGTATCTGTTGAAGAGGAAGCCTAGATACCGGTGTTATCCCTGACGTACTCAAAACAATTAAGATCGCGCCACATCAAAAAGGAAGTAGTAAATCAGATACGAATAATTGTAGACCAGTGACCCTAACATCATATGTCATACAAATCTTTCAAAGAGTGCTAAGAAGTAAGATCACTAATCACATGGAATCGCTATATCTACATAACCCTGGACCACTTGGTTTGAAAACATGGTGCTCTTGCCTCTCACAATTGCTAGATCACTTTGACATGGAAATAAATGCCACAAGAGGAAAGCACAATGCTGACTTATTATACACAGACTTTGTAAAAGCTTTCGACAAATGTGACCATTGTGTTATTGCACACAAAATAATTCAAAAGTAATTACTAGCCAAGAAGGGAGATGGATCCTTAACTTTCAAACGAAGAGAAATCAGAGTGCAATAGTTAACAAAGTAAAATCCGGATCATCCAGCGGGAAAAGCTCAGTCCGCACAAGGTACCCAGCTTGATCCTGTATTTTTTCTCTTCCTCTTATCAGACATATAAAAGGAGACAATTTATTGTGCTGTGTCATCCTTTGCATATGGCACTGGGATTTTGATAAGAGTAGACAATATAGAGGACACATAAAACCTCCAGTCTGATGTTCAGGTCATCCAAAATGCCACAGATAATATGTTTAATGCAACTCATGCGCTCTAGAAGAAACGAAAATATAATAACGGAAACTATATATAAATCACAGTAAGGTACCAGGTGACGGTGCACCGAAACTTCCTCAAACACAATCAATTTTTGTTGTGAATAATCTTTATGGTAAATGCTCCAACGTTTTCCAATAGATCAACATCAAACCATGAAAAGAAAAAATAGAAAAAAAAATCACAATTTCAAATTAGAGATACAAATCTTAAAATTTCACTAATTGTTATTTTATTAGAAGTTGGAGAACATATCATATGTATGCCAGAATGGCATGTAACGTTCATGAATCTTTGATAAAAATATTGTTCGAAAGTATAGTTTACTGTAAAACATTTTTTCAATGTGGCCATGCAAATATGTGCCAAATTTATACGTAAAAAATTTATAACTCCAAACGTTAAGGCGTTATGACTAAACAAAGTTATAGAGACCTTAGATCTAAGACCTTTGCACATAATATGTAAAAATGGTGCGAATCAGTCAGAAACTTAATTTTTTATCAGGTCTCAAAGTTAAAATTCCTTTTTTAGAGTTAATTGATGTTGAAGTTATTAACAATGAATATGGGTAGTTCTAATCAATGAATTGTCTTGTATAATTTAATAAACATTGCTTGGCATTCGTACTCGAACATGTGAAAGTTGTAGGTCAATATTTGTTGAAATGACATCAAGAAAAAAACTAAAAAACATAATATAGGGATTCGTTAGGGACAAATGTAAAAAAAGACACTGTGCCCCTTAACTGTCTAACAGTAGGTTAGACATATATATAAATGAGATTGGGTGCATATAAATAGGAGCTGACTGGTATGGGCAAACTGGCCTTCTGCATTTATCTTCATTCTTATATTCTTATGTTCTTTTAACGAAACATATATATTGAAGTGGCTTTATTGTCCATATATAAGTAATAAGGCCCACATATGGCCGTTATTCATCAATACAACCCAAATAGTCAAAGATAATAGAGCTTGAACTCTGTAAATAAATCGGCAAAAAAAAAAAAAGGCAACAAATTCTGCCACCTGTGGCTGATTAACATGTTGACCAATTTCGTTCCAACTTCACATGCTTAGTGCCAGGTATACATTCTCCAAGATGTAGAAGTCACAACAAAATCCGCATAGAAACAAAGGAGAGAGAGAGAAAAAAGAGGTAGTCAGCTTTTCGTGCAAAGGAACATAAGAAATATTACCATTGTCAATGTATTTATATAATATATAATATAATACAGCATAATAACATACTAACTCATTATTATGTCTGAAATTTGGCCCTCCAGGTGGCACCAGGGATATATCCACTTTGTGGAGCCTCCTTACTACTACTTGTAATCTTTGTGCGTCGAACAGGTGCTTGTATCACTTTATCCCTGACTGCCAGTAAATAGGTGTTATCGTTATTATCAGTACCGGTTGCCGCTCGTCGCACACGCATTTATTTTTTAAAAGTTCGTAAAAAATCCATTTCATAACATATTGGGATGAAATTTTCAGGACGCTGATGCCAAATAACGTGAGATTTGTTTAAAAGTTTTCACTATATTTCATATTTGGATAGGTCTCCTCCGTCACCGGGCCCCTTAAGTCATACTGAAGAAGGAAAAAGCTATGTATAGGATATGTGAATTATCATATCAGTAGGATTTACCTTTAAAGAACCCACTTATCTGTTACAACCGAGAAAAAGGCCAGGCTCGATAACATGAACCTCTCAGACCAGGGCTGCGATACCAATGATGATAAATTTTAAGATGATAGTGCACTACTCTAGAGTGAAATCTTGTTGCACATTAACAGGCCCTTTCAAAGCTGGAGATATTGCCGACCTAGAGATTGTGCATAGATTCTTTTCTGCAGGAATCCACTATAAAACTTCAACATTTTTGGAACCGATTAAATTTTTATATCGGTATTCTCTAAAGCGCAGGCAAGAGAGATATATAATAATTTACACCTGGAAAATATTAGAGGGATTGGTTCCAAGTCTGCACAAGGAAATAACATCACATGAGACCAGGAGGCATGGCATGATGTGCAAAATAGCCCCCATTGAAATACAGAGGTACAATAGCTACTCTTAGAGGGATCTCTATAAACATCAAAGGCCCAAGACTTTTCAACACTTTTTACACATAAGGGACATAACTGACCGGCGTCTCACGTGTTCAAGACTGATCTCGATAAACACCTCCAAAGATTTCTAATCAACCAAATTGTTTCATATGCATCCAACAGCCTGATTAACCAGATTACCAACCAGGAGGCTTGGTCAGAAATGGGGCTACGGGGACGTTAATCCTCAGAATCACCCCAAGGTAGCCACCACAATGAACGCTAATACGACCACCTCTACCATCAGAAGTACTACCACCACTACAACTACCCCACTACTATAACACCAAATGAACCCCTACCACTATAACCACCACCACCACCGCTGTCATCACCGTAACTGCCTGCCACCGCCACCACCACATAACAGCAGCTATTTACAATTTATTCACAATACAATAAAGTTAATAACAATGGGACTTGGAAAACTATCTAGTTTTCTCTTGAAGATGTCCATGGTTTTTCTGGCAATATTTCTTATACTCGCTAGGATGAAGTTGAACAACCATGACCTCTGATGTTTATACAGAGTTCTCTGATTGTGCACGTGGTACCCATGCTCTTCACTGGTTCTATTCTGCATTTTCTTACATATCGTTTGTTTCAGTATGACGTTATTTTACCGTGTATATTTGGGACCTCGCCCTCCAGTATTTTCCATGTGTATATTATTTGATATCTCTCTCGTCTCCTCTCTAATGACTACATTTGGAGAGATTTGAGACGATTCCAATAATTTAGGTACTCTATTGCATCAATGTTCTCTGTACTCCCTTATATTTCAACAATCTTTCCTACTCTGAAGGGAGAAGTGAGTACTGAGCAGTACTCAAGATGGGACAGCACAAGTGATTTGAAGAGTACAACCATTGTGATGGAATATCCGGATTTGAAAGTTCTCGTAATCCATCCTATCTTTTTCTGGCTGATGCAATATTTGGTTGGTTTTGCTCTCTAAACGTAAGGTCGTCAGACATCATTATTCCCAAATCCTTTACATGCTGTTTTCCTACTATGGGCAGATTTGATTGTATTTTGTACCCTTTATTACGTTTTAGGTCCTCATTGTTACCGTATCTGAATACCTGGAATTTATTACTGTTAATTATCATGTTATTTTCTGCTGGCTAGTCGAAAACTTTATTATTATCTGCTAGACGTTTTTCAGTCTTCAGCAGAGGTAATTTTTATACTGATTTTTGCGTCATCTGCAAAGGATGATACGAAGCTGTGCCTAGTATTTAAGTCGCTATCTGATATGAGAATACGGAAAAGCAGTGATGCAAGGACTGTACCTTGAGGTACAGAGCTTTTTACTGTGCTTGGACTTGATTTTATATTGTTGACTGTTATTCATTGTGTTATGCTCGACAGAAAAGAGTATCCAGCGTCCTACTTTACCAGTTATTCCAATTGACCTCATTTTGTGTGCTATCACTCCATGGCCACATTTATCGAATGCCTTTGCGAAGTCTGTGTATACCTCATCTGAATTCTGTTTTTCTTCTAATGCCTCAGTGACTTTGTCGTAGTAGACAAGAAGCCTTTTCTTTTCTACCGCAGACGTGGCCACACATTTATAATGCGTGCTAACATTGCTAGCACACTAGCAATATATGCTAACCAGCATATATACATGTTATTCTGTCCTCCATGGGCAGGGCGAGAGATCTGTTAAACACATAGGTCAGGGGGGTCAAGTTGTCAAGTAGCTGTGAGAGTCATGATCTTCCTGCTCTAAATCCATGTTGGCTTGGTTGTGGAGATCATTGGTTTCCATGAAACTAGTGATCTGACTACTGATCACTCTCTCAAATACTTTTTATTATGTGGGACATTAGTGCAACTGGTCTAAATTCTTTGCCAACGATTTGCTCCCTCCCTTGTGAAGAAGGGTTATGTTTGCTGATTTAAGCGCATTTGGTATCTCCCCATTGCTCTTCTACCACACTATACTGAGTGCCTGTGCTACTAGCACTTTGCATTTCTTTATAAATTTTGAATCCATGAGTCTGGTCCCTAGGGCTGAGTGCATGGGCATGGTGTCAATTTCCCTTTCAAAATCTTCCATGCTTGTGTTGATGTCAGTTTTTTTACAGGGGTTTGAAGCTCACGCGTAAAGAAGTTGTCTGGACCTTTCACTTTCATGTTCTTTATTGGAGTGCTAAACATGTTCTAATACTGTTTTTTTTAGGATTTCACTAATTTCTTTATCATCCTCCGTCTATGAGCCTTCACTTCTACGAATAGGTCCAATACTGGCAGTGGTTTTTGCTTTTGATTTCGCATATGTGAAGAAATATTAAGGGTTTTTCTTTATTTCTTGAATGGCTTTCTGTTCTATTTGCCTTTCTTCAATCTGATATGAATGCTTCGGTCTCTGTTCTATTTCTTCAATCTCCCCTATCATTTAAATTATTCCTTCTTTGTATAGAAAGTCGTGTATGATTAAGCATTTCCGTTATTGTTTGTCTTCTTTTATATTGTCGTCTTCGTTCCCTTTCTACGTTGGACCTCTTTCTGGCTTTCGTCAGAAAGCCACGTCAGAAAGTGTTTGAGGCACACTTCATATGCTTCAGAAGTCAGTTTTTCTATTCCTTGTGTAGGATTTGTAATACTTACATAAGTTTCCCAATGAATGTTTGTAAGGTCTCTGTATATTTTCTCCGAGTCAATTATTTTATATTTAAAATTTAATTTACTGAATAACCCTTCTCGCTTGTTGTTTCTCTTTTACCTACTACCGTTATGAATGTTAGTTTGCATTTCAATGATATTGTGGTCCGAGTATATAGTGTCTGAGATTGAAATGTCTCTGATTAGCTTATCATTCTTTGTGAATATCAGGTCCAGCGTGTTTTCGTTCCTAGTTGGTTCTATAATCTGCAGATTGAGCGAGAATTTTTCACAGAATCACAGTGGTTCTCTGACCTGTGGTTGGTTATTTCCAGGTTGATTTCCTGCTATAAAGAAATTGTTTACTATCCTCCATTGTAAACAGGGTAGATTGAAGTCTCCAAGAAATATAATACTTGGTACTGGGTTTGCAGGTTAACAAGAATAGTCTCTATTTTGTGTATCTGCTCAGAAATTCCTAAACTGTTGCATCTGGCGGTTTGTATATTAGAATAATAATTAGATTCATATTTTCTACCTTGATTGCAAATACCTCTACCACCTCACTGGACGATTTTAGAAGCTCTGTGCATTCCTGTTCCTCTTTGATATACAGACTTTCTCCTCCACTTGACCTAATTACCCTGTCACAACTATATAGATTATAATATGGGATCCATATTTCACTATCCATGTAGTCTTTCGTGTGGGTTTCTGTAAATGCACCAAATATTGAGTTCGATTCTATTAGAAGGCCGTTTATGAACTTAACTTTATTTCTTGATTTTGACTTTAGGCGTTGTATGTTTGCAAATATAACTTATTTCCCATACTGCATGTCACTTCTGGCGGGCTTTGGTAGTTCTCCCCCCTCTCCACCCTGGACCTGGGTGTACTGTTTTGGTAGTGATTCGTCCAGTGTTGGTAGTTGTACGAGTGTTGTGTGGTGTAGTACCAGTGTACTTGATTATGACCTGCATTCCAGTTTTGTTGATGTCACCTTCTTCCTCTGAAATTCTGCAGTGGTTCTATCTGTCTATTCCTCTCTCTCATATGTTCTATTCTGTTTCTACCTGCCATTTAAAAAAATTTAATAATAGCATATTGATCTTCCCATCCATAACGCTGTGTACCTCTCATATGGAATTTCGGCCATTGAAGATTATAAAATTTTCTTTCATTAATTGAAAATTTACATAGTTTAGGGTGGAAGTATCTGCACTGTTCCAAAACGGCACGAGCCCCTCGCAAAAAATCTTCCTGATTTTCGAGGATGCAAAAAAGGGTATTTTGTGCCTTTTTCCAATATTTCCTGGTTCCTTGTGCATAATTTTTGCAAATATTCTCAATTTTTTTCTCCATGTTATTTATGCCTGTACTTGTCTTGGCCACCTGTTTATTTTCCACCTCCTTTCATCGTCCTAATTCCTACGTTTATGCACTGTTTTCAACTGTTGCTCTCATTGTTTACATTACCTGGCTCTGCAATATGGCTGTTGTTTTGTACCACAATACCTTCTCCCTCCACACTACTGCTGTTGCTCTCTAAACCACCAGTTCCTGAGTTTTGGTTGCTGTCCAGTGCTGTTTTTTCACAATCCGCATATATCGCTGGTAGCTTTTTTGTGAATGTAAATCTGTGTACCTGAGGCATGACATTCGTCAGTTGGGTTATGTTTTCCCATTTTAATCTGTCATTGTAGCAAATCAAGTATATCCCATGTCTGTTTGTGCATGGGTTTAGATAATTCTGTACAGATCAGGTGAAATCTTGTGTTAGAGATGCAACAATTGACGCCTACAATACGTCTCCCAAAAGTTTAAGAACACTTGCCACACACCTCCATTATCTTATGTATTGTATTGTATTTGTGCTTCACCGTATGTATCCCTTTTTTAGTAAATTTTGTAGTAAATTTTACTATTTATAATATTATATGTATATATTTATGATATTATATATATGGTTATTTGTTCAAAATTTATGGGCAGGTACTTATCATATAGAAGAGGGTGATGATCACAGTGGGATGTACAGTCGACCGTTGTTGTCCCTGTTCGCGGGATGGATGCCAACAGTTGTCAGTTCTTCAATTAAAACATTGATTTATTGTTTGCCTGTATAACCATATGGAATTTTCTCCTAATTCCTGGTTTGCAATGGTATTCACTTACTCTATTACTAATTCGTAGATTCACATTCCCGTTTTACAGCATACCTTCATAGTATATTATCACTGAGGAACGTCCCATACACTGGGTAGGCCTCGTGGCTGGTGTAAACACAGCCTAGTGCATTGCCTTGTTTTGGCACTTGTATTTTTATAATTTTCTATGTGCAATTCTCCTACCCTTTCAACTTATATATATATGTTGTGTTACACGTTCCACTTTACTGCTCAACGTATCACTGTTCACTATATTTGACAGTGCATGCGGATATCGGCTATCCCTTAGCCTTGTGGCACTGGCTCCCATGTGGTCCAACCTGTTCTCGCACTTTCTTATAGTCAATATTGACTAATTAAATACGTGCATATATGACATACTAATTTATTGTAAATATTTTAGTTTACGTTGAAAAGCTTCATAGAAAACACCGACCCTACCTAACCTTATTAGTATGTTAAGATAAGCATCTTATTGCTTCGTAATTTCAATTATTACTTAACCTATACCTATAATAGGTTGCGTGGTCACACGTTTATTCGTTATTTAACTTAAAGTTCCATTGTTAATGACTGTATTCAACTTTCCTGCTGATCACTATACACTTTGTGATAACTGTGATCAGTGATCCGTGGCTGTAACCCTCCAAAAACCTGCTATATTTCGAAATTCTAACCGAGCACGGCCAACATTTCTTTCCCTCCCCTCACTCCCCACTAAGCAGTGGGGGTGGTGTTTAGTATGGACAAAAAGGTTGAAATATCTTGGAAAACACTGAACTGGGTAAACAACCTCCCAAAGCTGATGCGGAAGGTAAAAAAAAAGAAGTCTGCGGGAAATTATAGAAGGATGTTGATAAACTCCAGGCATGGAGGAGCAAATGGTGTCTGTGTGCCGATATTAACACCATCTGAGGAGTGAGGTGCGGCGATGTCGACGCCATCTGCAGACCTGCTCTCCAACCCCGATTCATTAAGGTGTGACAAGGACAACGCCACCTATTGGTGGAGGTATGGCAAGGTCAGCCCCATCTGTGGAATGCTCCTGATCATAGCTCATTTAGGAGGTGGGTTGATGATACTGCCCTCTGGTGAGGGAGGTAACAATATCAACGCGATATCGTGTGCATCTGATCATATTTTCTCTTCCCGGTGAAATGCTGTCATTCTATGTTATACTCGTGTACTTTCTGTCTGGCTAATGACTTTTATATCCGCAAAAAGGATGAGGAAGGTCTCTTGAGCTATTGAAGTCAGTTCGCCCATGGCAGTCCAGAACTCCTAACTTTTCCCAGCGAGGACAAGTGGCCGGTGCCGGTGGAAGACAATGTTTTGTCTATGTAGTGTTACTAGTGGAACTGACGAACGTAACTGGCCGTAACAGTCTGGAATTTAGTCCCAAAGAGGTGTAAAATAATGATGATTGGAAAATGAGAAACGGAACCAGAATGCATCTACACCATAACGAGAGGCCAGCTACATTGACTGGAAAGAGAGAATGATTTGAGTGAAAAACATTTCAGCACTAACGCCAAAGGCACACATAATAGGCAATAGGCAGCATATGTAATGGTAGTAAATAATAGATTTTAAATTCTAATTTAGCATTTAAAACCTAGATTAGGACTCCTTAAAGGCAATCTTTAACACATTTTTTAGACCAAAAATAAGTGTGCAGTACTGGCATGAAATCTGCACCATGGGATGAGGATAAACTAATGGGACTCAAAACCCTAGCAGGTAGAATTAACAGAAGGGATCTGATCACAACATCAGAGATACTGAGGGGAATAACCAAGGTGAACAGAGACAGCTTCTTCAAATTGAGAGAAATTGGGACAGAAGATCACAAGTGAAAGCAGGAAATGCTAAGGAGTAAAAAAAAGGAATATACGATGTACGGATAGTAAAGAAATGGAATATAGACTGAGAGAAGAAGCTAAAGAAGCTAAAGCCATCTCCATCCACAACCTTATAGCTAAATTTGATAAAGTATTGGGACATCAGAATAGTTAAAATGAAATACAAAGGGGTACAACAAGGTTCGTATGTGGGGCATAAAGAACTTGATCACACTACCCCATAGACAAGTACTGACAGGTAAGTACACACACACAACCGGTGGCTGAATGGACATCATGCTGGATACATAATCCTGTGAACCAGGGTTCGATTTCCGGCGCTGGCGAGAAACAAAATGGGCAGAGATACTTTCACCTTGATATCCTGTAACCTTGCAGTAAATAGGTACCAGAGAGTTAAACTGTTACGGGCTGCTTCCTGTGTGTGTGTGTACTCACCTAATTGTACTCACCTAATTGTGCTTGCGGGGGTTGAACTCTGGCTCTTTTGTCCCGCCTCTCAACCGTCAATCAACAGGTGTACAGGTTCCTGAGCTTACTGGGCTCTATCATATCTACACTTGAAACTGTTTATGGAGTCAGCCTCCACCACATCACTTCCTAATGCATTCCATTTGTCAAGCCCTCTTACACTAAAAAGTTCTTTCTAATATATCTGTGGCTCATTTGGGCACTCAGTTTCCACCTGTGACCCCTAGT
Source organism: Procambarus clarkii (assembly GCF_040958095.1). Taxonomy (NCBI): domain Eukaryota; kingdom Metazoa; phylum Arthropoda; class Malacostraca; order Decapoda; family Cambaridae; genus Procambarus; species Procambarus clarkii. The sequence goes on from NC_091194.1 coordinate 28,089,643, forward strand.
GCGTGTGCCCCTTGTGTTAAATAACCTGTCTTTATCTACCCCGTCGATTCCCTTGAGAATTTGGGAATGTGGTGATCATGTCCCCCTAACTCTTCTGTCTTCCAACGAAATGAGGTTTAATTCCCGTAGTCTCTCCTCGTAGCTCATACCTCTCATCTCGGGTACAAGTCTGGCGGCAAACCTTTGAACCTTTTCCAGTTTAGTCTTATGCTTGACTAGATATGGACTCCATGCTGGAGCCGCATACTCCAGGATTGGTCTGACATATGTGGTATATAATGTTCTGAAAGATTCCTTACACAAGTTTCTAAATGCCTTTCTTATGTTAGGCAACCTGGCATATGCTGCTGATGTTATCCTCTTGATATGAGCTTCAGGGGATAGGTCTGGCGTGATATCAACCCCTAGGTCTTTCTCTCTCTCTGACTCTTTAAGTATCTCATCTCCCAAATGATACCTTGTATCTGGTCTCCTGCTTCCTACCCCTATCTTCATTACATTACATTTGCTTGGGTTAAACTCTAACAGTCATTTGTTCGACCATTTATGCAGGTTGTCCAGGTCTTCTTGAAGCCTCAAGCTGTCCTACTCTGTCTTAATCCTTCTCATAATTTTGGCGTCGTCAGCAAACATTGAGAGGAATGAGTCTATACCCTCTGGGAGATCATTTACGTACATCAGAAACAGGATAGGTCCAAGCACAGAACCCTGTGGGACTCCACTGGTGACTTCACGCCATTCTGAGGTCTCACCCCTCACTGTAACTCTCTGCTTCCTATTGCTTAGGTACTCCCTAATCCACTGGAGCGCCCTACCAGTTACTCCTGCCTGTTTCTCCAGCTTATGCATCAACCTTTTATGGGGTACTGTGTCAAAGGCTTTTCGACAGTACAAAAAAATGCAGTCCGCCCATCCTTCTCTTTCTTGCTTAATCTTTGTCACCTGGTCGTAGAATTCTATCAAGCCTGTAAGGCAAGATTTACCCTCCCTGAACCCATGTTGATGGGTTGTCACGAAATCTCTTCTCTCCAGATGTGTTACTAGGTTTTTTCTCACAATCTTCTCCATCACCTTGCATGGTATACAAGTGAAGGACACTGGCCTGTAGTTCAGTGCCTCTTGTCTGTCACCCTTTTTGTATATTGGTACTACATTAGCAGTCTTCCATATTTCTGGTAGGTCTCCCGTTTCCAGTGACCTACTATACACTATGGAGAGTGGCAAGCAAAGTGCTCCTGCACACTCTTTCAATACCCATGGTGAGATTCTGTCCAGCCCAACAGCTTTTTCTCACATCCAGCTCCAATAGGTGCTTCTTGACCTCATCTCTTGTAATTTCGAACCTTTCCAAGGTCACTTGGTTTGCTGCCACCTCTTCTAGCGCCGTGACCTCTCCCTGTTCTATTGTAAAGACCTCCTGGAACCTTTTGTTGAGTTCTTCAAACACTTCTTTGTCATTCTCTGTGTACCTGTCCTCGCCCACCCTAAGTTTCATCACCTGTTCCTTCACTGTTGTCTTCCTCCTGATGTGACTGTGTAGTAGCTTTGGTTCGGTCTTGGCTTTATTAGCTATATCATTTTCATACCTTTTCTCAGCTGCTCTTCTCACACTGACATACTCGTTCCTGGTTCTCTGGTATCCCTCTCTGCTTTCTGGTGTTCTGTTATTACGGAAGTTTCTCCATGCCCTTTTGTTCAGCTCCTTTGCTTTCATACATTCCCTATTAAACCACGGATTCTTCCTTTGCTTCTCTGTTTTTTCCTGTCGGGCTGGGACAAACCTGCTTACAGCCTCCTGACATTTTTAGGTGACATAGTCCATCATGTCTTGTACAAACTTGGTTCCGACTTCTGTGTCCCAATGTATATCCCATAGGAATTTATTCATCTCCTCATAGTTTCCCTTTCGGTACACCAGCCCTTTGTTTCCCAGTTCTTTTTTGGGGGTGATAATTCCTAGCTCAACCAGGTACTCAAAGCTCAATACACTATGATCACTCATTCCCAAGGGGGCTTCCAACTTAACTTCCCTTATATCCGACTCATTTAGTGTAAATATCAGATCAAGCAAGGCTGGTTCATCCCCTCCTCTCATTCTTGTCGGTCCCTTGACGTGTTGACTTAGAAAGTTTCTTGTTGCCACATCAAGCAGCTTAGCTCTCTATGTGTTTGGGCCTCCATGTGGGTCACTATTCCCCCAATCTATCTTCCCATGGTTGAAATCTCCCATGATTAGTAGTCTGGATCCGTTCCTGCTAGCCACAGAAGCCGCTCTCTCTATTATATTGATGGTGGCCAATTTGTTTCTATCATATTCCTGTCTGGGTCTTCTGTCATTCGGTGGGGGGTTATATATGACTACTACTATAATTTTCTGTTGTCCAGTTGCTATGGTGCCTAATATGTAGTCACTGAAACCTTCACAGTTCTGAATTACCATCTCTTCGAAACTCCAAACTTCTCTTAGTAGCAAAGCTACACCACCTCCTCCTCTCCCTTTTCTCTCTTTCCTCACTAAATAGTAGCCCTGTGGAAGCACTGCATTTGTTATAGTTTTCGTTAGCTTTGTTTCTGTCAGTGCTATTATGTCTGGGTTTTCTCCTAGTGCCCATTCTCCGAGTTCACTTGTTTTATTTGTAACCCCATCTATGTTAGTGTACATTGCCTTGAAGCTCACTTTCTTCTGTTCATTTTTTTGTCCCTTCCTTAGAGAGCATTCTGCTGGTGTGGGAAGCTGTTCCGTGGGTGAGAAGATCTGTAAGGTACTTTGCAGGGTCTCAGAGGATTTTGGGGTGGGGGGTGGGGGTTTAAGGCAAGGGGGGACAGGTAGGGTGTGTATTAAGGAGATAGGGGGGACATGGAGGATACGGGGTGAGGGGACAGGAGGGATGGGGAGGGGTATGGGATGAAGGGGGAGGGGAGACAGGGGGGGGGGAAAGGTGGGAGGGGGGACATGACGGGAATGGGGAAGGGGTGACAGGGTCAGAATGGGGTGGGGTGTGGGAGGGAGGGTTGGGGGGGGGCAGGAAGGGAGAGAGGAAGGGAGGGTTTCTATGCAGAGGGGGTGGGGGGTGGTGGTGTTGCCCTCCCCTCTGGTGTTGCTGGGATGCTGGTCGTGGGTTCCCCTCTTGTCTCTAGGACTGTTGCGTTGGGGGCTGTGATTTCCTGGTTTGCTCCTCTCTCCCTGCGCTTCCTCCTTGCCTCTGTTGCACTGGCTCTCTCCTCCTTCGTCTAGTCCCTCTGCAGGAATACTTTTTTGTATCCCTCCACATGCTGCAGACGACTCTTCCTTTCGAGAATATCCTCCTTCGTGGTTTCGTTTGTAAACGCCACCTTTACAAGTCGGTTTCTGTCCTTGTTGTACCAGCCCAACCTGAAAACCTTCTCAATGTTTTGTTCAGCCCCTTCCATCTGAAACCCCTTCAGTAGCCCATGTACTGCCTCTCTATCCTTGCTATTCCATTCTTGCCTGTTGGATCCTTCCTGTTCTTTGATGCCTACAACTACCACTGATCTTTTTCTCTCCAGCAGCTGAGTGGTGCACCTTGCTGCTTCCTGTGAGGTAGCAGCTTGCATGGCTACCTCCCTCACTGTGGCCATTGCTTCTGAGCTCTTTTTCAGTATGTCCGCAAATGTTTCAGGTACAGAGGCATTTCCTTCCAATGTAACATCCCCACCTTCCCTTTGGATGATAATCTGATGCTCGGTCTCTTTATTTTTCTCTGTGAGGGATTTGATCTCCTCCCTTGCTGATGTCGCTCACTTTGCAGGTTGTTAATTGTAATCCTCATTTCATGCATCTCCCTCCTGAATTCCTCCAGAACTTGGGTTAACATTTCCTTCGTTTGTGTGTGTGTACTGACCTATTTGTACTCACCCATTTGTGCTTGCGGGTTTGAGATTTGGCTCTTTGGTCCCGCCTCTCAACTGTCAATCAACTGGTGTACAGATTCCTGAGCCTACTGGGCTCTATCATATCTACATTTGAAACTGTGTATGGAGTCAGCCTCCACCACATCACTGCCTAATGCATTCCATCCGTTAACTACTCTGACACTGAAAAAGTTCCTTCTAACGTCTCTATGGCTCATGTGGGTACTCAGTTTCCACCTATGTCCCCTTGTTCGTGTCCCACCAGTGTTGAATAGTTTATCCTTGTTTACCAGGTCGATTCCTCTGAGGATTTTGTAGGTTGTGATCATGTCTCCCCTTACTCTTCTGTCTTCCAGTGTCGTAAGGTGCATTTCCCGCAGCCTTTCCTCGTAACTCATGCCTCTTAGTTCTGGGACTAGTCTAGTGGCATACCTTTGGACTTTTTCCAGCTTCGTCTTGTGCTTGACAAGGTACGGGCTCCATGCTGGGGCCGCATACTCCAGGATTGGTCTTACATATGTGGTGTACAAGATTCTGAATGATTCCTTACACAGGTTCCTGAACGCTGTTCTGATGTTAGCCAGCCTCGCATATGCCGCAGACGTTATTTTTTTTATGTGGGCTTCAGGAGACAGGTTTGGTGTGATATCAACTCCTAGATCTTTCTCTCTGTTCGTTTCATTAAGTACTTCATCTCCTATTCTGTATCCTGTGTTTGGCCTCCTATTTCCACCACCTAGTTTCATTACTTTGCATTTACTCGGGTTGAACTTCAACAGCCATTTGTTGGACCATTCACTCAGTCTGTCTAGGTCATCTTGTAGCCTCCTACTATCGTCCTCAGTTTCAATCCTCCTCATAATTTTTGCATCATCGGCAAACATTGAGAGAAACGATTCTATACCCTCTGGAAGATGATTTACATATATCAGAAACAGTATAGTTCCAAGGACTGACCCCTGCGGTACTCCACTCGTAGCGTCTCGCCAATCTGAGACCTCACCCCTCACACTGACTCGTTGTCTCCTGTTACTTAGGTACTCCTGTATCCGACGGAGTACCTTCCCTTTCACTCCAGCCTGCATCTCCAGTTTTTTCACTAGCCTCTTGTGTGGCACTGTGTCAAAGGCTTTCTGACAATCCAAAAATATGCAGTCTGCCCACCCTTCTCTTTCTTGCCTTATTTTTGTTGCCTGGTCGTAGAATTCAAGTAACCCTGTGAGGCAGGACCTGCCATCCCTGAATCCATGTTGATGCTGTGTTACAAAGTTCTTTCGCTCCAGATGTTCCACTAGCTTTCTTCGCACAATTTTCTCCATCAACTTGCATGGTATGCAGGTTAGGGACACTGGTCTGTAATTCAGTGCCTCCTGTCTATCCCCTTTCTTGTATATCGGGACTATGTTAGCTGCTTTCCAAATTTCTGGCAGTTCCCCTGTTGCCAGTGATTTGTTATACACCATGGAGAGCAGGAGGCACAGTTCTTCTGCTCCTTCCTTTAGTATCCAAGGGGAGATTCCATCTGGACCTATAGCCTTTGTCACATCCAATTCTAGTAAACACTTCCTTACTTCCCCGCTGGTAATCTCAAACTCTTCCAGTGTTTCCTGGTTAGCTATTCCCTCTCTTATCTCTGGGATTTCTCCTTGCTCCAAGGTGAAGACCTCCTGGAATTTCTTATTCAGTTCCTCACACACTTCCTTGTCGTTTGTAGTGAATCCTTCTGCCCCTAACCTTAATTTCATAACCTGTTCCTTTACTGTTGTTTTTCTCCTGATGTGGCTATGCAGCAATTTAGGCTGAGTCTTTGCCTTGCTTGCGATGTCATTTTCGTATTGTCTTTCTGCCTCTCTTCTCATCCTAACATATTCATTCCTGGCATTCTGGTATCTTTCTCTGCTCTCCAGTGTCCTGTTATTCCTATAGTTTCTCCATGCCCTTTTACTTTGCTGCTTAGCTAGCCTACATCTCTGATTAAACCATGGGTTTCTCATCTTCATTTCACTGTTTTCCTTTTGGACTGGGACAAACTTGTTTGCTGCATCCTTGCATTTTTGCGTGATGTATTCCATCATACCTTGGGCCGTCTTTTCCCTGAGCTCTGTTTCCCATGCTATATCTGCTAGGCATTTTCTTATCTCCTCATAGTTTCCCTTTCGGTATGCTAACCTTTTGGTTTCGGTATCCCTTCTCGAGTTCAATAACCCTTCTTCAATCAGGTACTCAAACACCAATACACTGTGGTCGCTCATTCCTACTGGGTCCTCAAAACTGATTTCTCTTATGTCAGAGTCGTTCAGGGTGAAAACCAGGTCGAGTCTCGCTGGTTCGTCGTTTCCTCTCATCCTTGTGGGTTCACTGACATGCTGGGTTAAGAAGTTTCTAGTCGCCACCTCCAGTAGTTTGGCTCTCCACGTATCCTCGCCTCCATGCGGTTCCTTGTTCTCCCAATCAATCCTGCCGTGATTGAAGTCCCCCATGATGAGCAGGTGGGATCTATTTCTACAGGCAGAAGAGGCTGCCCTCTCAATTATAGTGTTAGCTGCCATGTTGTTGCTTTCGTACTCTTGACTGGGTCTTTTGTCATTTGGTGGAGGATTATATATTACTGCTACTACTATCCTTGGTCCTCCCATTGTCATGGTGCCTGCTATGTAGTCTCTGAAACCCTCACAGCCCGGGATAGCCATCTCCTTAAAACTCCATTCCTTTCTCATGAGTAGGGCCACTCCTCCTCCTCCCCTACCTTCCCTCTCTTTCCTTATTATTGTGTACTCCTGGGGAAACACGGCATTCGTTATGATTCCAGAGAGTTTTGTTTCAGTGAGTCCAATTACATCTGGGTTCACTTCTTGTGCTCTTTCCCTTAGTTCACTTGCCTTGCTTGTGATCCCATCTATGTTCGAGTACATTGCCCTGAAACTAACTCTCTTCTGCTTCTCCTCTGGGGAGGACCTGTGGGGTCTGGGGTGAGCGGGAGCTGGGAGGATCTGGTATGGGGAGACTGGTGGAGGAGGAAGGGCTAGGGGGGGGTAGGGGGGGAGGGGGAGGGTAGGGGGAGTGGGTGAGGGGGGGAGGGGGAGGGTAGGGGGAGTGGGTGAGGGGGGGAGGGGGAGGGTAGGGGGAGTGGGTGAGGGGGGGGAGGGGGAGGGTAGGGGGAGTGGGTGAGGGGGGGGAGGGGGGAGGGGGGGAGGGGGAGGGTAGGGGGAGTGGGTGAGGGGGGGGGAGGGGGAGGGTATGGGGAGTGGGTGTGGGGAGGAGGGGGAGGGTAGGGGGAGTGGGTGAGGGGGGGAGGGTTGGGGGTGGGTGGGTTTTGGGGGGATATAAAGTGGGGAGGGCTTGGGGGGCGTGGGGGGAAAGGGAAGGCTGAGGTGGTTGAGGAAGAGGGGAGGGTTTTGGGGAGTGGTGGAGAGGGGAAGGCTTAGGTGGGGTGGGGGAGAGTGGGGAGCTTAGAGGGGTGGGGGAGAATGGAGGGCTTGTGGGTGGGAGGGACGGAAGGGCATGTGGGAGAAGGGAGGGCTTGGGGGATGGGGGAGATGGGAGGTCCTGGGGGGAGGGGGGAGTGGGAGGAGGGGGGTGAGTGGGAGGAGAGGGGTGCCTTAGGTGGGTACTTAGTGGGGGGGCTGACAGGGGTTGGGGCAGGTAGGGTGTCTGTTGGATGGAATGAGGGGGTGGTGCCGCACTCCCTGTGGCTAATGCACTGTTTGAGGAGGGTTCCCCGTTTCCCTCTGGGATTGTAGGGATCGGGGGTGTGGCTCCCTGATTCCTTTCTCTCTCCCTGCGCTCCTTCCTCGCGTCTGCTGCTTGCATTCTCTCTTCCCTTGTCATATCCCTCTGCAAGAATACTCTTTTGAACTTCTCTCTACTTGCTAGACAGCACTTCCTTTCTAATAATTCCTCTTTCGCGATTTCGCTCATGAAAACCACCTTTATCATTCGGTCTCTGTCCTTGTTGTACTTTCCAAGCCTGAAAACCTTTTCAACATTTCGCTCAGCTCCCTCCATCCTTACCTCTTTAAGGATCTCTTTAATCATGTTTTTGTCCTTGTCTCTCCGCTCCTTTGGTCTGGTCCCTGTTTGCTCCTTAATGCCTGCTACTGCTACTGCTCTATTTCTCTCTATCAGCCGGCTGGTACATCTAGCCGCTTCCTGAGAGGAAGCCACTTCCATGGCAACTTCCTTAACGGCAGACCTGTGTCCCCTAGTGTGTGTGCCCCTTGAGTTAAATAGCCTGTCTTTATCAACCCATGTCGATTCCCTTGAGAATCTTGAATGTGGTGATCATCTCCCCCCTAACTCTTCTGTCTTCCAACGAAGTGAGGTTTAATTCCCGTAGTCTCTCCTCGTAGCTCATACCTCTCAGCTCGGGTACTAGTCTGGTGGCAAACCTTTGGACCTTTTCTAGTTTAGTCTTATGCTTGACTAGATATGGATTCCACGCTGGAGCCGCATACTCCAGGATTGGTCTGACATTTGTGGTATATAATGTTCTGAAAGATTCCTTACACAAGTTTGTAAAGGCCGTTCTTATGTTAGCCAACCTGGCATATGCTGCTGATGTTATCCTCTTGATATGAGCTTCAGGGGACAGTTCTGGCGTGATATCAACCCCCAGGTCTTTCTCTCTCTCTGACTCTTGAAGTATTTCATCTCCCAAATGATACTTTGTATCTGGTCTCCTGCTTCCTACCCCTATCTTCATTACATTACATTTTCTTGGGTTAAACTCTATCAGCCATTTGTTCGACCATTCCTGCAGCTTGTCCAGGTCTTCTTGAAGCCTCAAGCTGTCCTCCTCTGTCTTAATCCTTCTCATAATTTTAGCGTCGTCAGCAAACATTGAGAAGAATGAGTCTATACCCTCTTTGAGATCATTTACGTATATCAAAAACAGGATAGGTCCAAGCACAGTGCCCTGTGGGACTCCACTGGTGACTTCACGCCATTCTGAGATCTCACCCCTTCACTGTAACTCTCTGCTTCCTATTTCTTAGGTACTCTTTTATCCACTGGAGAGCCCTACCAGTACTCCTGCCTGTTTCTCTAGCTTATGCATCAACCTTTTATGGGGTACTGTGTCAAAGGCTTTCCGACAGTCCAAAAAAATGCAGGCCGCCCATCCTTCTCTTTTTTGCTTAATCTTTGTCACCTGATCATAGAATTCTATCAAGCCTGTAAGGCAAGATTTACCCTCCCTGAACCCATGTTGATGGGTTGTCACGAAGTTTCTTTTCTCCAGATGTGTTACTAGGTTTTTTCTCACAATCTTCTCCATCACCTTGCATGGTATACAAGTTAAGGACACTGGCCTGTAGTTCAGTGCCTCTTGTCTGTCACCCTATTTGCATATTGGTACAACATTAGCAATCTTCAATATTTCTGGTAGGTCTCCCATTTCCAGTGACCTACTATACACTATGGAGAAGGGCAAGCAAAGTGCTCCTGCACACTCTTTCAATACCCATGGTGAGATTCCTTCCGGCCCAACAGCTTTTCTCACATCCAGCTCCAATAGGTGATTCTTGACCTCATCTCTTGTAATTTCGAACCTTTCCAAGGTCACCTGATTTGCTGCCACCTCTCCTAGTGCAGTGACTTCTCCCTGTTCTATTGTAAAGACCTCCTGGAACCTTTTGTTGAGTTCTTCACACACCTCTTTGTCATTCTCTGTGTACCTGTCCTCGCCCACCCTAAGTTTCATCACCTGTTCCTTCACTGTTGTCTTCCTCCTGATGTGACTGTGTAGTAGCTTTGGTTCGGTCTTGTCTTTATTAGCTATATCATTTTCATACCTTTTCTCAGCTGCTCTTCTCACACTAACATACTCGTTCCTGGTTCTCTGGTATCTCTCTCTACTTTCTGGTGTTTTGTTATTACGGAAGTTCCTCCATGCCCTTTTGTTCAGCTCCTTTGCTTTCATACATTCCCTATTAAACCACGGATTCTTCCTTTGCTTCTCTGTTTTTTCCTGTCGGGCTGGGACAAACCTGCTTACAGCCTCCTGACATTTCTGGGTGACATAGTTCATCATGTATTGTACGGACTTGGTTCCGAGTTCTGTGTCCCAATGTATATCCCATAGAAATTTATTCATCTCCTCATAGTTTCCCTTTCGGTACGCCAGCCCTTTGGTTCCAAGTTCTTTTTTGGGGGTGATAATTCCTAGCTCAACCAGGTACTCAAAGCTCAATACACTATGATCACTCATTCCCAATGGGGCTTCCAACTTAACTTCCCTTATATCCGACTCATTTAGGGTTAATATCAGATTAAGCAAGGCTGGATCATCCCCTCCTCTCATTCTTGTCGGTCCCTTGACGTGTTGACTTAGAAAGTTTCTTGTTGCCACATCCAGCAGCTTAGCTCTCCATGTGTCTGAACCTCCATGTGGGTCTCTGTTCCTCCAATCTATCTTTCCATGGTTGAAGTTTCCCATGATTAGTAGTCTGGATCCGTTCCTGCTAGCCACAGAAGCTGCTCTCTCTACTATATTGATTGTGGCCAAGTTGTTTCTAACATATTCCTGTCTGGGTCTTCTGTCATTCGGTGGGGGGTTATATATGACTACTACTATAATTTTCTGTCCTCCAGTTGCTATGGTGCCTGATATGTAGTCACTGAAACCTTCACAGTTCTGAATTACCATCTATTCGAAACTCCAACGTTCTCTTAGTAGCAAAGCTACACCACCTCCTCCTCTCCCTTTTCTCTCTTTCCTCAAAGACAATGGTGAATGCAAAAAATTTGAATAAAATTGAGAGTGAAGATATTTTGGAGCAAATAAAGAGCAGTGTGACGAGTCCCGTCATAGATGGAATCAGATGATAATAATGTCCAAGGATGACTGCAAGAAACTGATAAAGGATTTAATTGAGAAATTTTGAAGCAAAATGTCAAAATTTTGAGAGGAACTACGGAATTTCAAAATCAGGGAGGCGACAACTGAGTGAGAACAGCGCCATTAGAGATAATGAAACATGACTAGGAAGCTAAAAGCTTTTGGCAGAAGGAAATGGAGAAAATATGAATAAGTTGAGAGAAGTTAGATGTAAAACACAGGAGATAGTTGTAAAGTGGGAACATAAATAAAATATGAAAGTTGGCAGATTGTACCAGGAGAGGCTATCAACCATTAAGACAAAACTCGAAAACCTGAACCCTGTAACAAATTGTCAGTATGAACATTGCAGTGGAAAAAAAGATGATGAATGCTGGTCTCAAATTGCAAATTCACAGTCAATAAAACAACAAACTATGAGGATAATACTAAAATAAAGAACGATAATATTTCAGCGTCTGTCTAAGATAAAAAAAACAGACACCACAGTGAACCGTATGCAATTAGAAAGAGAATCATTAGTAAAGCTCCTGAGAGGGCTTCGCCTTCCAGAGGTTCAAACAGATCTGGTAGAAATGTACAATCTGGGATCATATACTGTCAAGAGAAATGTACGGGCTGGGGTCATATACTGTCACGAGAAATGTACACTCTGGGGTCATATACTGTCACGAGAAATGTACACTCTGGGGTCATATACTGTCACGAGAAATGTACAGGCTGGGGTCATACACTGTCACGAGAAATGTACAGGCTGGGGTCATATACAGTCACGATAAATGTACACTCTGGGGTCATATACTGTCACGAGAAATGTACAGGCTGGGGTCATATACAATCACGAGAAATGTACACTCTGGGGTCATATACAGTCACGAGAAATGTACATGCTGGGGGGTCATGTACTGTCACGAGAAATGTACGGGCTGGGGTCATGTACTTGTCACGAGAAATGTACAGGCTAGGGTCATGTACTTGTCACGAGAAATGTACAGGCTAGGGTCATGTACTTGTCACGAGAAATGTACAGGCTGGGGTTATGTACTTGTCACTTGTCCCTCACCTTGGCCTTGTGTTACGTGGGTTACAGTTAAACAGTTGTGGAATCATGCTACAAATCCTGTAACCCCACACCGCGGGTCTGCTCTCCCTCTACTAGGATACCATGCATCATCCCCAGGGAGCTCTCTAAGTCATGCCTCAAGTCCGGTCACCACTACTGGACCTTGGATCCAAGGGGGAGAGGAGAAGGCCCAGCGCACACTACTTGAGCTCGATCCTGCAATGCGCGACTCCCCAACCAGGTCTGCACATGTAAAGTTTTGCCGGATCACCGGCCATAACCTCAGTTCTCACCTTGATTTCCTGGTTGCCAGCTGGGTAATCTTCTCTGCGTCCCAGCTACGCTCTTAGTTTATATGTAATGTGTTGCCAGCCAAGGGTCTCCCTTCCATATAATGCCAGTTTAAGTTTGGTGCAATCAAATATCATTTATTCTTAATTCTCAATGAGATGGAGGAGACACAAAATCACGATAAAAGTTGATAAAATTTACTAGAGAAAGAACTATATAAACATGGGTGAAGTATGCATATAAAGACATGTATTGTATAATAATAACAGTAGACATCAGCGCTTCTCTGGTGACCTCCAGCAACTTGCGTCAGCTGGGCGAATTTAAAGAGGGGTCTACAGCTCCCTCCTCCTCTTGGAGCCGCCTCGCATCCCGTAGTCACACAGTCCTCTATCGGCTTGGCCACTCACGCCGCTCGCTGTTTTCGCCAGGCAGTAGATAATATATGCAAGCTCCCCTACAGCCTAATCTACTCCTATAGTATCTAGAAATACTCTAACATAACCTAAGTATATCACTAGGCCTATCTCGCCTAATACCAAGGGAAAATGTGATGGAATAATGGTCTACCTTTAATACAATCCTGTCCTCAGATGCATGGACTCCGTTGTTCGTCGTGGTCCTTGTCCGTCACGTCATTCCTCGGCAATCCGGTTGAGTTATCGTGAAGACACGCGTCGTCTCCATGCTCACTCCCATATTGCAGTTCCCAGTCGCTGGTTCATCAAGTCGTCACTGCTCACTTCATCTCCCTCAGTCGCCCCTTTACCGCGACCACATACTCAAAGCCCTGGAAGCGCCTTCTCCTTCCTGAGTTCCCAATGGGCGTGATCCAATCACAACAACTCTAAGTATCTCGTTTTTCACTGACGGTGAAAAACGACAGTGTTTTTCACTGACGGCGAACCACTCACTACTCTTGCCGTCGCCACTCCAGACTTTTCCAAGACTTTCAGCCCACAATCCTCGGCGTCCTTATACTGCTGGAACTCCACTTCCTCGCACTTCTCTGAAGTGTTTAGTCTTCTGTAGTCGCTGTGCACTTATCATGCTGCGTTACTCCACTGAATAAGGCTCCTGGACTTCGAACTCGAGAGCTCAACCAGCGCACGTCTGCTCTCAATGAAGCGCCGTGAATCTCTGCGGGTTCAGTGCCCTACTGGCTCTGAGCCAGGCCTCCCGGTGACATCACAGCTTCCAGGAGCGGGCTCTCATTGGTCACTCACGTCACGTGTGCACAGCCAGCCAGTCGCCAGCTTGCTGGCGTCTTCATATTTTAAGCGCAATCCAGGCAGGGCCGTCGCCATTTTGTATGTACTAGGGGCGTAAGCCCTCTTACAAGCCAAAACTAAAATAACAGTTTTAGTCCGAAAACGTACTTTTGCTAGCTGTCATCTATGTCAAACTGATCCCTGCAACTTAGATAATCTGCAGGGTGTATAGACATGAATCTTCTCGCTGGATAAGGGAATATATAGGAGAGGGCACCGTAACAACTGTCACAAGAAATGTATGGCCTGGGGTCATATACTGCCACGAGAAATGTACGGGCTGGGGATGTATACTGACACGAGAAATGTGCAGGCTTGGGTCATATACTGTCACGAGAAATGTACAGGCTGGGGTCATATACTGTTACGAGAAATGTACACTCTGGGGTCATATACTGTCACGAGAAATGTACAAGCTGGGGTCATATACTGTCACGAGAAATGTACACTCTGGGGTCATATACTGTCCCGAGAAATGTACAGGCTGGGGTCATATACTGTCACGAGAAATGTACACTCTGGGGTCATATACTGTCACGAGAAAATAAGAAACCTAGTCCAATCAAACTGATAGTTACTAATGAAAATGCTTCAAGCATCTTGATGAATTGAAAAAGAGTTCTAAGAACAATGAGAGGGATTTCAAAGGCTCTTCCTCCAGAATGATATGAACAGGCAGGAATAAATACAATGATAGAACAAACAAGGAACAGGGCAGAGAAAAGGATTGAAGGGAGGAGAGTGGACAATATTGCCAGCTAGAGGAGGGAGTGAGACAAGAGACAAGAGATTTCTAATTCACCCAGGAAACGCGAGAGCAACACCCACATAGTAGAAATATAGTGTAAGACCATGTAAACAGGTAACATGACTAACGAGCAGCTAGAACCCCAGGGTAGAAGGAATCGGTTTCTAGGCTTGACAAGGAACGGAAAACTAGAATACCTCTAGCTCCGCCCCCAAACCAAACATACCCGAAATCCAACATATCTACAGACTTACTTCCACCAACATTCCCCCATAGAGATGTTGAAGGACGTACCTAGGCTGGAATCTAGACATTCAAAGGACAATACAACAATAGAGACTCTAGAAGCCAAAGCACCAAAGTACACCAAAGCCAATGGATTGTCTGATAAAGCATATGAACTTGACTAAAGGACTGAGGAAAAAGTAATGTAATGTAATAACATTAGTAGAAACCAAAGTAACTGGTATGGTTAGCATTTCCCAAGGAAATTCCAAATAATGAGAAGCGAAAGACTACTGAGAGGAGGAAAAGATTGTAGAAGAAGTAGTACAGAGGAACACTCCTGATGCAACATGTCAAAGAGGAAACAAGGAGAAGGGGGTAGTGACCAAACAGCTAGGGTAGATCTGGTTTTTGCGCAGAAAGAGATGGACATTGCAAACATAAACATGAAATGCCATTAGGAGCCACTGGCTACTCTGTTATAGTCCTGGAATACGTTGTGACAATGGCGACCATAAAAAGATGTATCAAGGGGGATAATGTAAGGTTAGCATACAAGAGAGAAGAATACCAGAAGGTCAGCGAATTCCTGTAGCAGATAGAATGGGGGAAAGAACTCGGAGGAAAATCAACACTTGGCATGATGGACTACATATCTAACAAACTCAGACAGATTTAATCCATTACACACATAAATCACAATAGTGTGATGCATCAAATGATTTGTTTTCGATCTGTTCATTTAATCCATCACTAAGGGAAACAAAACGCGCATTAGCCATTGGTTCAACAGTAAATATCCGAGAGCAAAGGAAACAACAAAAAAATCATGGAAGAAATATTTAGAGCACAGAATAATAAGAAATTCCAATGTATCAAAGAGGCCAGAAATGTGTACACAGAAACTAGGAAAGTAGCAGAGAAGCAGATTGAGAATGACATTGCACACAAGTTAACCCAAGTTCTGGAGGAATTTAGGAGGGAGATGCATGAAATGAGGATTACAATTAACAACCTGCAAAGTGAGCTGACATCGGCAAGGGAGGAGATCAAATCCCTCACAGAGAAAAATAAAGAGACTGAGCATCAGATTATCATCCAAAGGAAAGGTGGGAATCTTACATTGGAGTGAAATGCCTCTGTACCTGAAACATTTTCAGACATACTGAAGAGCTCAGAAGGAATGGCCAAAGTGAGGGAGGTAGCCATGCAAGCTGCTACCACACAGGAAGCAGCAAGGTGCACTACTCAGCTGCTGGAGAGAAAAAGATCAGTGGTAGTTGTAGGCATCAAAGAACAGGAAGGATCCAACAGGCAAGAATGAAATAGCAAGGATAGAGAGGCAGTACATGGGCTACTGAAAGGGTTATAGATGGAAGGGGCTGAACAAAACATTGAGAAGGTTTTCAGGTTGGGCTGGTACAACAAGGACAGAAACCGACTTGTAAAGGTGGTGTTTACAAACGAAACCACAAAGGAGGATATTCTCGAAAGGAAGAGTCGTCTGCAGCATGTGGAGGGATACAAAAAAGTATTCCTGCAGAGGGACAGGATGAAGGAGGAGAGAGCCAGGGCAGCAGAGCCAAGGAGGAAGCGCAAGGAGAGAGGAGCAAACCAGGAAATCACAGCCCCTAACACAACAGTCCTAGAGACAAGAGGGGAACCCAAGACCAGCATCCCAGCAACACCAGAGGGGAGGGCAACACCACCACCCCCCTCTGCATAGAAACCCTCCCTTCCCCTCACCCTACCTGCCCCACTCAACCCTCCCTCCTCCCCCCCATCCCATTCTGACCCTGTCACCCCTTCCACATTCCCGTCATGTCCCCCCTCCCACTTTCCCCCCTGTCTCCCCTCCCCCTTCATCCCATACCCTTCCTATCCCTCCTCACCCCGTATCTTTCATGTCCCCCCTATCTCCTTAACCCACACCCTACCTGTCCCCCCCTTCCCTTAAACCCTCACCCCCCACCCCAAAATCTTCTGAGACCCTGTAAACCACCTCACAGATCTTCTCACCCACGGAACAGCTTCCCACACCAGCAGAATGCTCGCCAAAAAAGGGACAAGAAAATGAACAGAAGAAAGTGAGCTTCAAGGCAATGTACACTAACATAGATGGGATTACAAATAAAACAAGTGAACTCGGAGAATGGGCACTAGAAGAAGTGCCCATTCTCGATGGGCACTTCGATGTATCGAGTATCGATGTATTTGATAACGTATTCGATGTATTCGATAACGTATTCGATGTATTCGATAACGTATTCGATGTATTCGATAACGTATTCGATGTATTCGATAACGTTTTTTTGAATACATCGAATACGTTATATCGGATACATTGAATACGTTATATCGGATACATTGAATACGTTATATCAAATACATCGAACAGGGCTACTTTCCACAGGGCTACTATGTAGTGAGGAAAGAGAGAGAAGGGAGAGGAGGAGGTGGTGTAACTTTGCTACTAAGAGAAGGTTGGAGTGTCAAAGAGATGGTAATTCCGAACTGTGAAGGTTTCAGTGACTACTGTGACGGTAAAGCGTTGGTGTTCGGCTGTTTCAAAAGCTAGGGGCAGGGCCTCGTCACATAATAAAAAAAAAGAGAAAAGTTGGTCCTTTCGTCTGTGGTAAGGTAATGGGAAGACACACAAAACACAAGTATATAAACAATGAAATTTTAATTACTCTAGAAAAACAAGACATGAATAAAGGCAATCTCATAAAAATATGCAGGATAAGTCAACAAACAAAATAACATGAATAATCACTGGCAAATGAAAAGTTACGCTAAGACAAGTAAGTTACAGTGATAGCAAAATAAAATATGAGTGCTGGAATACTGGCTTCGAGCTGCCACCTCCCTTAGTACACGAAAGCCAAGGCTTAGTCTACCAGCGAGAGATGTCAACTGCATGGAGCACTGAGATATTCTGACTAGACTGGCGCACTGCAGCCCAGACGTCGACTTGTGGTGGTGGCGGAGGACAGGGGCGACGAGACATCAGCCAATCAGCAACAGGCAGGCAGAGGATGAGCAGTTAGCTGGTTACGGCGGTGGCCAGGTGTGCTGGGTACGATTTGCTCTCTGGGCAAAACGTTTGGCGATACTTGGTGAACGTATCTTGTATATAGTATCTTGTGTTTTGACGTAATTATGTAGGGAAGAGCAGGCTCAATCTCTCTTGAAAGAGACTATCGTCACAACTCTCCCCCGAAGCCTGCGGTTCTGGAAGAAGTTACGTCTTCATGTGGTGGAGTAATAGTTGGAGTTGCTTCTACTTCATAGACTCTGGAGAGGGCGTCGGCTATGATGTTGTCAGAACCCTTGATATAGCGGATCTCCAGGTTGAAATCTTGCAGATATAAAGCCCATCGTAGAAGACTCTGGTTAGTGAATTGGGCTTGATGTAAGAAGTGGAGAGGATTGTGGTCTGAGAATATGGTGGTAGACCTGGCACCTTGTAGGTATGGAGCAAAGTGCTGGAGATTCAGGACGATGGAGAGTAGCTCCTTTTCAATAGTGCTGTAGTTCCTCTGGTGGGGTTTCAACTTGTAGCTGACAGGTAGAACCTCCTCACCTCGTTGCTGCATCAGGACACCACCGATGCCGGTACCACTGGCGTCGACATGAAGGACGAAAGGCTTGGTGATATCTGGCGAGGCGAGAATGGGATTAGAACAGAGGAGGAATTTGAGTTGTTCGAAAGCAACGGTTTGCTGCATGGTCCAATTATACCGTTGCTTGGGACTGGTTAAAATGATTAATGGTGTGGCGACTGTACTAAAATTTCTCACAAACCTACGGTAGTAGGAGGCAAGACCAAGGAAGCGCAGGAGCTGCTTCCTGGTGGTAGGCTGTGGATAATGCTGGATGGCTTGAGTGTGTGTGTATAACGGAGCTAGGCTGCCACTCCCAATTACATGACCCAGATAACACACACTGTACCTTTGGCGAAGGTGGACTTGCCCAGGTTGATGGTGAGGCCGGCTGTCAGGAGCTTGCCGAACAGTCGTTGCAGCTTGAGCAGATGTTCGCTCCAGGTGTTGGATGCTACGACGATATCATCGAAATAGGCGTAGGTGTTATCCAAGCCCTGGATGACGCGGTTGACAGCTCTCTGAAAGGTGGCCGGGGCATTACATAGTCCGAAAGGAAGGCGTTCGTATCTGAAAAGTCCAAAGGGAGTGATAAAGGCAGATATTTCTTTGGCTCGCTCTGTTAGACACACTTGGTAATACCCCTTAAGCAAGTCCACTTGGGACAAGTACTGGGCATTACCAATGGCGTCAAGAATGTCATCTATCCTTGGCAAGGGGTATGCATCCTTGACAGTCACATTATTTAACTTACGGAAATCCGTGCACAGTCTCACCTTACCTTGGGGTTTTGGCACCAAGATACAGGGTGAGGCCCAGGGGGACTCACAAGGTGTAGCCAGTCCATGATCCAAGAGGTACTGCACCTCAGCACGCATGACTTCCTTCTTGCTAGGGCTGATTCGGTAGAAGGGTTGACGAATCGGCCGGGTGTCAGGGAGCAGTTGGATGTCGTGCTGGGTAACATTACACTCTTGGGGGTCATCTCGGAACAACTCCTGATGTTCTTTGAAGATCTTGACGAGAGGTGCACTATGATTGTCCTGAAAATAGTTGGGAAGATCAGTAAGGATTTCCGAATTAGAAAGCGCCGACTCCTTGTCAGTGCTTTCGGGAGGAGAAGCAGGGAAGGTCTCACTGTGGATGTATGGCTTTTTAAAGGAAGAGTAGGTTATCATGACAGTGGGAGGAGTACCGTTATATAGCTTCGGGAGGTTGACGTGGCACAACTGGGTCTTCCGCCGCCTATCTGGAGTCTCTAGAACGTTGTTATGGTTGTTTCTGCACTCCTTGATGCGGTAGGGTCCTGAAAACCTGTTTTGTAAAGGAGAACCTGTGATAGGGAAATAAGCAAGTACGAAGTCTCCCGGCTTAAATTTCCTTACTTTGCTGGTCTGGTCGTAATGAGCCTTCATCCTCTCCTGTGCTTTCAATAGATTATCCTGGGCAAAACTGTGGACCCTCTCTAGAATGTGTTGTAGGTTTGGAAGAAACTGGGGCACATTTTGATGCTCACTGAAGGTGGCATCACGTAGAGAGTCTTTGAAAGCCTTGAGAGGAGTACGGCACTTACGTCCGTAGAGCATCTCATATGGAGATACTCCTAGGGACTCATTGGGAAGACTTCTATAGATACACATTATCAGGTCAATTTGCTTATCCCAATCCTTAGAGGATTCATTACAAAACTTCTTCAGGAGTGCTTTAATAGTCTGATGACTACGCTCAAGAGAACCCTGTGAAGCAGGATGATAGGGGCTGGACAATACCTGTTTGATGTTGAACTCCTCCAGTGTCCTCTTGAAGAGATCACTGGTGAAGTTGGTGCCACAGTCGCTCTGAACCTCCCTTGGAAATCCATACTAGGTGAAGATCTTCAATAAGTGTTTCACAACCGTAGCAGCCGTAATGTTCTTTACTGGAACTGCTATGGGGAATCTGGTGGTAGGACACAGGATGGTTAAGATATAGGCGTTCAACCCGTCCTCGCAAATTCGTATAGTCAATATTGACTTATTAAATACGTGCATAGGTGACATACTAAACATAATAGATATCCTTAAAATGATTCATAGAAAACACCGACCTTACCTAACCTTGTTAGTATGTTAAGATAAGCATCATATAGCTTCGTAATTACAATTGTTACTTAACCTATTATAGGTATAGGTTAAGTAATAATTGTAATTACGAAGCAATAAGATGCTTATCTTAACATACTAAGAAGGTTAGGTAAGGTCGGTGTTTTCTATGAATCTTTTTAAGGGTATCTGTTATGTTTAGTATATCACCTATGCACGTATTTAATAAGTCAATATTGACTATACGAATTTGCGAGAACGGGTTGAGGCGTTACCTGAACTGGTCCGAGGTAAAGGACCAACACAGTCTATAATAAGTCTGTGGAAAGGTTCCGCAGGCACCTGTATAGGAGTCAATGGTGCTCTGGGAAGAGAGATGTTCGGTTTACCTGCCAGCTGACATGTATGACACTGTTTGACGCTATTTACCATACCTGGCCAGTAGTAGTCTTGACGGATTCCATGGTAGGTCTTGTTAAATCCGTAGTGGGAGAGTGCTCCGTGGGCCAGGTGTAAAATAGTGGGCCGCAGGCTGGAAGGAATCACTAGTTGTTCGACGTTGGCCCAATCGTCCTCCTCCTTCAGTTTACTGGGTCTATATCTGCGGTAGAGCAACTCGTTCTCTAGGAAGAACCCAGGAATAATGTCAGATTGAGTCTCAGCCTGGAAAAATAATGGTGTCAAGGTAAGATCTTCCCTCTGTAACTTACGGAACTCCAACTTGGTCAGATTCGGGGGTAGTTTCTGAGGGTCTTGAGGGACAGCGGTAGCAGTAGAGTCAGCTGGCTGTGGTCGTGCAGCTTGTGCACGGGTGGTCACTAAAACCGGAGGAGAAACTTCATCACTCTCTTGAACCTTTGCTGGAACATACTCAAAAATGGGATTATCCATCACAGAGGTACACACCTGGGGTTTGTCCATGACGATCAGGTTGGTCGGTTGCAGGTCTTCTGCCAAGTCGTTGCCCAGGAGAAGTTGCACTCCAGGCATGGGAAAAGGCTTTTCCCTGATGGCGACTTGGACTTCTCCGGTCACGAAGGGACAATCCAGGTGGACTCTGGCGAGAGGATAAGGAGTGGTAGCAGTGAGGTCAGTGATGAAGACAGTTTCTCCGGTGTAGGCGATGTTGGGCACAGCCGACTTCAAAATAATCGATTGAAGAGCGGCTGTGTCCCTCAAGATCTTCAATTTGAAACGTCCCTCCGGATTTGAACCGATGGCAGAGACAGTTCCAGTATACAGGTGTTTACTGAAAAGAGAAAGATCATTAACATGAACACCAACATTCATCACAGGCTTACCGGACTTAGGAGGAGTCTGTTCGGGTTTTGGCGTTTAGGTGTTTCCTTTGTATTGAGACTTACCACATTTATCTATGGGATGTCCATAGAGTCTACAGTACTTACAGTACAATTGCGAGCCAGCTTGATCGGTACTCACTTTCTCGTAACTGTACCACGACTTCTTACTGGAAGATGGTTCTGGTGTCAGCCGGTGGATGAGGCTGTAAGTGTCAGCCGACTTAGCACACTTTAGGTAGTCGGTCTCTTCTTTATCTGCTAAATATAGACGGACAGGAGGCGGCACACGCCTCAAGAATTCTTCAACTAGCATGAGGTTGACGAGTTCTGCAAAGGTAGAGACATGTGCTGCTTCGAGCCATTTCATAAAATATCTTCTTTTGGTATTAGCCAATTCGAGAAAGGTAGTGGTACTTGCCTTCAGGTGGTCACGGAATTTCCTTCGATAACTTTCGGTGGAGAGAAGGTAGGCGTCCAACACTGCTTGTTTCAGAGTCTGGTAGTCATTCTCAGACGCCAAAGTACTGAGTGTAACTGCAGCTCTACCTGTAAGATGTACTCTGAGAAGGGTTGCCCATTGGTCGGCAGGCCAACTAAGTTGATTAGCAAGGGTTTCAAAGGTGGTGAAAAACACATCAACTTCTGTTTCTACGAATGGTGTCATTAACTTACTTGCATGAGATATATTGAAACTGACGGGAAGATTGGCGGTAGCTTGCTGGCGTTGAGCGAGGTGTGAAGTTTCCAACGCGAATTCTCGTTGACGACATTCCATAGCCAGAGTTGCTTGTTGTTTGTCATGTTCATGTTGCATCTCCAATTGGCGTTGTTTTGTTTCAAGCTGTATTCGTTCCCGCTCACGGAGTATTGCAACCTCACGTTCTTGTTCTTCTTTTCTTATGGCAGCTGCTTCCCTTTGTTGCTCGAGGGCTTCTCTGTGCTGCTCGCGTTCGATCTTGGCCAGCTCTAGTTTGAGTTTCAAAGTTGCCAAATCAGTTTTATCTGCAATAAAGTAAGTTTCGTGAGTTTCAGAGTCTATCTTACCTTCCTCTAAGAGATGATCCAGTAACAGGTTATGTATTTCATTTTTGTTGGCTTGGTAGGGAACTTCTAGTTGATACTCATGTGCAAGAGTTTGTAATTCAGTCCTCTTGGCACGACTTAAAGTCCCTATTTCACCTGCTGGATCTGTACGGAAAGCTTGGAGACGAAACATGGTGAGATTAGCAAATAAATGCACAACGAATATATTGTTGTGATATGGTGAATGTTGTTACGTACCCTTATAAGATACGTAAGTAAATATATTAATATGTACATTTATAATTATGTGTAAATTACAAGCATGTATATTGATATACTTATGTCTATGCAAACGTACATTCATGTTACAGTGTTGGCGTTAGGCCCAACGTATCGTGGGAATGATTGTTTTATTTCTTTGTGTGCTCAGTTTTCCCACGGGAACTAATGATTTATATGTGATCATAAGTGGGTAACAGAGGTGAATAATAATTGAGTGAACTGTATCTGGCAAATTGTCGTGGGATCGTCCGTTGCTGGGTGTGCATGCCATTATTCCCTTCTGTATGCATATTTTAATTACTATGTAAAGAAACACTTACTTTATTTGTGTATATCAATATGTATTAATTATTCATTAAGTTAGTTTAAGATTACTCTTGTCACAATGTATTGCTCCATTGTTGAAATAATAAATATTGTAACTTTGGCAATTTATTCGCGGGGCAAGGCAATCTGTTTTGATTCCCGCGTTTTGTTATTCAGTAGCTGAGCAGGAACCAGGGAGATAACATCTTGGAGTTAAGTTACCTTTTTGTTCTGTCATAGCCATACATATTAATATTGATTTAATGTCTGGAAGATACAGTGATATTTTTAATGTGATATATTGTGACCATATAATCATCTGTTTGCTATTGAAATTTATTTAATACATTTATATATACTTGTTGTATCTATTCTTCAGTCCTATGAAGATTTATTATTGTGCTCATTACTTATTAAGGGGTTATACTGGTGATTCGCTACTGAGAACAGCAGTTGTGTCGTATCCCTAGACGTAATTAAAGTTTGGCGGCTGTAGAGTCACGAGCCTTAACGTACGATAGGTAACAAAGAGTTATGGGGGCCTGTGCCGGGAAATATTGTCCCACTTTAACTTAACTATGCTAATCTAACCTTGCCTTCCTAGGTACCAGTGTGTCAAGTGTCTCTGTGTGTTTCTTAAGAACTATTCCATGTGCCAAGCAAGCCTTCCTGTGTGTCAAGTAACAACGTTTCACGATTTTGAGGTAAGTCATCCTATATATTTTGTTTGTGCAGTGAGGCCAAGCGAATTTTCAGTGTGGTGACAATTTTACAGTGAAGTGTAGTGCAGTGCCATTGTTTTAATTATTTTTGTGAATCAAGTGCCAAGTGTTAGTAACGATGGAGGAGAAAGTTGCAGCGTTGGTGGCTCACCCAGACTTTGAAGGGATTCAGAACCTTAAAAAGACTGAGTTAATACAAATGGCAAATCAGTTGGATTTCACCGCCAGCAATAGAATGGTTAAAGCCCAAATATTGAAAGTCATTGTGACGCATTTTGTTGAGAATGGGGAGTTAGAGGAAGAAATTCTAGAGGAGTTAAGAGAGGAGTCGAGTGATCAGATGACGTTAAAGCGTCTTGAGTTAGAAGCTCGCCAATTAGAGCTTGAAGCTCAAAAAGAACAGAAAATATTAGAGGCTGAAGCTCGTCAAAGAGAGATTGAAGCTCAACAGCAACAGCAAATATTAGAGGCTGAAGCTCAGCAAAGAGAGCTTGAGACTAGGCGTTTAGAAATTGCGGTACAGTTGCAAATAGAAGCCACAAAGAAGCAACAAGCCGAGGAACAAACTAGGCAATTAGAGATTCAACAACAAATGGCTGACACTAACTTCAGGCTTGAATCACAGCGTATGGCAGCTGGGCATGGAAATACTAGTAATGTTTCAACAAATAGTGATAATAATCCCATCAGGATGAATAAGTATATAGAGTTGCCCAAGTTCAATGAGGAGGATCCTGAGGTTTTCTTTGCACATTTTTATAAAATTGCCATCAGTATGAACTGGCCAAGGGATCAGTGGGTAGCCATTATGCAGTCTCAATTTAAGGGGCGTAGTCAGGAGGTTTTCACAACCCTACCTGACGCTCATAGTTTTGATTATGACTTTGTAAAGAAAAGCATCCTCAATGCGTACCAGTTAAATCCAGAGGCACACAGGCAAAAGTTCAGAAACCTAAGGAGGATCAGGGATCAGACAATAGTAGATTTTACTCGTCAGAAGACTAATTTTTGCAACAGATGGTTAAAGTCACTTGCAGTCACTGATTTTGATGCTCTAAAGAATCTTCTTATAATGGAAGAAGTATTGTCATGTCTTCCAGACCAGTTGTCTACTTTCATGGCAGAACAAAAGAATGTAACAGATATTGATGAGCTGTCAAAGCTCGCGGATGAGCATGAGTTGCTGACTAAGGCCCCGTTTACGGCCACTTCACCTAAGTCTAGTCGTAGAGTAAATTTTAATGCTCACCGTACTCCTTATCAGTATAAGTCTCCTCCTGGTGCGACAGTTACTCCCGTGAACTCTTCTCTTACTAACCCTAAGATGGTTACTCCATTGCCAGGATCATCTAAGCCTAGTAATGCTAATTCTAAACCGGCAGCTGGTTCTACCAGTGTGTCCACTGTCAAACATTGTACCCATTGTAAGAGAAGGGGGCATGTGATTTCTTCATGTTTTAGTTTGCATCCTGAACTACGACCAACTGGTCTTATTATGAGTAAAGGAGTGCAACCTATTAATTCTTCATGTATTACAGTCAGTCCCAATTGGATGGCTGAATTCAAACCCTATATTTCCACAGGTACCTTATTATGTAATAATGGTAGACATAAGACTGTTCAATTACTCCGTGATACTGGAGCTTCACAGTCTCTTATTACCCAGAAGGTACTTGATGATGTTGACACCCGAGATCTGGGTGAAGTTGTGCTTCTCCAAGGTATTGCCGGAAGTGTGCAACCAGTGTCCTTATTGCAAGTTAACCTTGATTCTAAATATACTTCAGGATGGTGTAATGTTGGTGTAAGTAAACAACTGCCCATTCCTGGGGTAGACATTATTCTAGGTAATGATTTTGGCAACCAAATGGTTGTAGGGCCCAAGTGTCCCATCATGTTAACTAAACCCCATAATGTATTAGCTCAACCAGTAGCAGATGATGATATTATTTACCCTGCTTGTGTTGTTACTAGATCAATGGGAAAAACAGGTGAGAGTAATCCTGTCTTCACTGAGGTTGCTGTTCCCAAGACCAGGACCCCTTCAGTAAAGGAGTGGGAGGTGGATCTTGAGGATTCTTTTATGACTCGACTGGATGATGAGAGTGAGGCCGTAGTAGAAGCCCCGCCGAACCTAAATCACAAGGAATGTGAAGGTGAGGAGGCTGAACTATCTGTACCTTGCCCGCTTGTCTCCAGTGCGCCAGTTGTCGAGAGTGAGGCCGAAGTAGTTATGACTCCATTTTATTCTGATCAATCGGGAAAAGAGATCAAGCTACTAGGTTCTTGCCCGCTCGCTGCTGAGTCTGAGTCATTGCCCTTAAGTGTTGTACAGACTACTGATCCTAGTTTAAGTAAGTGTATTTCTGAGGCTCCTGATAATATTGATGCATTGGAGGAAGGGACGGGTTTCTTCTTCAAGGATCGACTTCTGATGAGAAGGTGGAGACCCAAGGGAACTCCCTCTTCAGAGGATTGTGAGACTAGAACCCAACTCGTTGTCCCCAATGATTATCGTAGGCAGGTCCTGCAGGCTGCACATGATGACCCCATGGGAGGTCATCAAGGTATCACGAATATGTACCATAAGATAAGTAAATATTTTTTCTGGCCAAAGTTAAAGAAAGACGTGGTCAGATATTGTCATAACTGTATACCCTGTCAAATTGTTGGTAAACCAAATCAATCTGTACCCAGAGCACCATTGCAACCTATTGTAGTTCCTGATGAACCATTTACTCATGTTGTAATTGATTGTGTGGGTCCTTTACCTAAGACTAAATCGGGTAACATGTTTTTGTTCACTCTCATGTGTATGACTACTAGATTTCCTGAAGCTTATGCTCTACGGAATACCAAGGCTCATAATCTCATCAAGTGTCTTGAAAGATTCTTTTCGTTGTTTGGAATGCCTAGAGTTATTCAGAGTGATAATGGGGGAAATTTTGTTTCTAAAGTTTTCAGAACTTTTTGCGAATCCCGAGGGATTCGGCACAAATTATCCAGTCCATATCATCCACAAAGCCAAGGTGGACTTGAACGTTTCCACCAGACTTTGAAACAAATGCTGAAGACAACCGGAGAAACTCATCCACGTAATTGGGATGAGAATCTCCCCTTTGTGTTGTTTGCTGCTAGAGAAGGGCTACAAGAGTCATTGGGCTGTTCACCCTTTGAACTAGTGTTTGGTCACCAAGTAAGAGGTCCTCTTAAAATGCTACAAGAAAAGTTGTTGGGAGATGTCTCTGTTCATCAGAGCGGATTGTACTTGAGTGAGTTCAAGGCTAAGTTGTGTCGGGCTCGTGAGTTGGCGAAAGAACATCTGGGAAGGACTCAACAAGCCATGAAAGTAAGATATGACAAGAAGTTCAAAGCTAAGCTAAGGTCGTTTGATGTCGGAGATTTGGTGTTGGTGTTGAAACCTCGTATGGGGACTTCCATGTCCCATAAGTTCGCAGGACCCTACCAAGTGGTAGACAAGGTGGGAGACCTTACTTATAAACTAATTAACCCTAATCTTTCAGAACCCCAAATGACTGTGCACATTAACAGATTAAAAGCTTATGTTGGACCTAGTGTAGTAGCTTGTTTTAGTCGGGAAGAGTTACCACCTGAGGATAATTGTAGTGAGAGACATGATGTTAATATCCAACTTCTCAGTTCCAGTTCCAATGGCAGGGAGATGCTATGTCATTTACAGGAGGAACAACGTGATGAGTTCCAGGTTCTGCTGGACAACCATACATCTCTGTTTGGGGAGGTTCCTACCCAGACCCACCTCATCACACACGACATTCAGCTCCTGGACAGCACCCCCATTCGACAACATCCGTACCGAGTGAATCCCGAAAAGAGGAAAATTATACGAGCAGAAGTGGAATATCTGCTCCAGCATGATTTCATTCGGCCAAGTCAAAGTACTTGGAGCTCTCCGTGTTTGTTAGTGCCAAAACCAGATGGAACCTGGAGATTGTGCGCGGATTACAGGAAACTGAACAAGAACACTACAGTGGACGTTTTTTCCTTTACCCTTGTTGGAAGAATGTATAGAGTCCATAGGTCATGCCGAATATGTAAGTAAGCTTGATTTGTCAAAAGGGTATTATCAAATTCCATTAACAGAGTATGCTAGAGAGGTTACTGCTTTTGTTACACCTGATGGTGCGTATGAATTTAATGTCATGCCATTCGGTTTGAGAAATGCACCTGCTACTTTTCAAAGACTCATGAATTTCTTACTCAAGGATGTGCCAGATTGTAGGGCCTACCTTGATGACATTGTTTTGTACAGTAAGAATTGGGCAGATCATCTCTTAGGCCTTAAGAACTTGTTTACAGTGTTGAAAAACGCAAAGTTAACCATAAATATGAATAAGTGTAGTTGGGCAAGAGGTACGATAACTTATCTTGGACACGAGGTAGGCCAAGGTAAGATTATCCCCTTACAAGATAAGATTCAAGCCATTGTGGACTACCCAGTGTTGACCAATAAGAAAGGAGTCCAACGGTTTATTGGTATGTGTGCATACTATAGGCGTTATTGTATAAATTTTTCAACAGTAGCTGCTCCTTTGACAAACTTGTTACGCAAGCAAGTAAAGTTTCAGTGGACACAAGATTGTCAGAATGCTTTTCAGAACCTAAAGGGCATATTGTCCACCTCACCTATTCTTGCTAGTCCCCAATTTGATAAACCATTTATATTACACATTGATGCGTCAGATGTTGGAATAGGTGCTGTGCTTATTCAAGTTGGTTTAGACCAGATTGAGCATCCTGTGTATTACTATTCTAGAAAATTTAATGCAGCTCAGAGAAATTATTCCGTGGTAGAAAAGGAGGCGTTGGGTCTTATATTGTCAATCAAGAAGTTTGAGATTTACTTATCAGGAAATAAAGTGTTAGTATTTACAGACCACAACCCCCTTATCTTTATAAATATGATGAAAGTCAAGAACCAACGAATTCTGCGCTGTTCATTGTTTTTGCAGGAATTTAATGTAGAAATCAAACATATTCCAGGCAGACAAAATGTTATTGCTGATGCTTTGTCAAGAAGTTTTGATGTACCATAAATGAAATGTTTCTTTTTACTTAACATTTTTACTTCGGAAAAAATGCCATTGATCTTCAATCCATTGCATTTTTTTTCTTGGAGGTGGAAGTGTTACGTACCCTTATAAGATACGTAAGTAAATATATTAATATGTACATTTATAATTATGTGTAAATTACAAGCATGTATATTGATATACTTATGTCTATGCAAACGTACATTCATGTTACAGTGTTGGCGTTAGGCCCAACGTATCGTGGGAATGATTGTTTTATTTCTTTGTGTGCTCAGTTTTCCCACGGGAACTAATGATTTATATGTGATCATAAGTGGGTAACAGAGGTGAATAATAATTGAGTGAACTGTATCTGGCAAATTGTCGTGGGATCGTCCGTTGCTGGGTGTGCATGCCATTATTCCCTTCTGTATGCATATTTTAATTACTATGTAAAGAAACATTTACTTTATTTGTGTATATCAATATGTATTAATTATTCATTAAGTTAGTTTAAGATTACTCTTGTCACAATGTATTGCTCCATTGTTGAAATAATAAATATTGTAACTTTGGCAATTTATTCGCGGGGCAAGGCAATCTGTTTTGATTCCCGCGTTTTGTTATTCAGTAGCTGAGCAGGAACCAGGGAGATAACATCTTGGAGTTAAGTTACCTTTTTGTTCTGTCATAGCCATACATATTAATATTGATTTAATGTCTGGAAGATACAGTGATATTTTTAATGTGATATATTGTGACCATATAATCATCTGTTTGCTATTGAAATTTATTTAATACATTTATATATACTTGTTGTATCTATTCTTCAGTCCTATGAAGATTTATTATTGTGCTCATTACTTATTAAGGGGTTATACTGGTGATTCGCTACTGAGAACAGCAGTTGTGTCGTATCCCTAGACGTAATTAAAGTTTGGCGGCTGTAGAGTCACGAGCCTTAACGTACGATAGGTAACAAATGTCAGAAACAGGACAACGTGGCAACTGGTACCTATCCTGTGAAATCTTTAACAATTACTGTTAATTTCAAGATGACAACTGATTAATAAATCAAGGTCGAAGGAAATCTTGTACCCGGTACTCAATGTAAGAGGATAAGGGCAAGAAAATCCTACTAAACAAGCGAAACTGAGTTTCTAAAACAAATGAAACAGTTAATTGCCTCAAAAGTAAAATTGGTAGTCCAAGAATGTAGGCATACCTTGCCGAGTCTCTATAGGACATAAGCAAGTTTTTCCCACTGAAATTAATATGATACTTGCAGAATTAGCGAACTTTTGTGCTCTGAAAAAGAAGGCTAATTCCCTACCAATGTAAATATCATCATCTCTGACCGACGTGTAGGGGTGCGAGGTATCAACTGGTGACGAGAACTGCTGCTGAGGTCCCAATTCAGCAACTAAAGTTCGTGCGAGAGGAACTATGGCCTTCTTTATCCTCCTACTGTCAGATTGCAGAAGATTAGGTGCACTTGACCCGGGGACAGACCACAGTACCAGGGTACCAATATGATGATCTGCCGAAAATATGAGAAATATCCTAGGGACAAAAGATGGTAACACGAGTAATAACACGGAGGGAGAGATGACCAATTAAGAGAATGACTGAGGCCTACAGTCACCACGTAATCCAAAGTTGTCTCACCTTCACCATATGCTACTCTCGGAATGCACAATGCACACAGCGCCATATGAAAATAAAATTGAATATGAAAAATAATGAAGAGCTACGTTACCAAAGCCAAATACGCTTACCATAAATTTACTACCTGGCACCAGTACCTGAGTGAAGCTCCTAGGACAAGCCCCCACGTTATGTGACGGTAAAGCGTTGGTGTTCGGCTGTTTCAAAAGCTAGGGGCAGGGCCTCGTCACATAATAAAAAAAAAGAGAAAAGTTGGTCCTTTCGTCTGTGGTAAGGTAATGGGAAGACACACAAAACACAAGTATATAAACAATGAAATTTTAATTACTCTAGAAAAACAAGACATGAATAAAGGCAATCTCAGAAAAATATGCAGGATAAGTCAACAAACAAAATAACATGAATAATCACTGGCAAATGAAAAGTTACGCTAAGACAAGTTATAGTGATAGCAAAATAAAATATGAGTGCTGGAATACTGGCTTCGAGCTGCCACCTTCCTTAGTACACGAAAGCCAAGGCTTAGTCTACCAGCGAGAGATGTCAACTGCATGGAGCACTGAGATATTCTGACTAGACTGGCGCACTGCAGCCCAGACGTCAACTTGTGGTGGTGGCGGAGGGCAGGGGCGACGAGACATCAGCCAATCAGCAACAGGCAGGCAGAGGATGAGCAGTTAGCTGGTTACGGCGGTGGCCGGGTGTACTGGGTACGATTTGCTTTCTGGGCAAAACGTTTGGCGATACTTGGTGAACGTATCTTGTATATAGTATCTTGTATTTTGACGTAATTATGTAGGGAAGAGCAGGCTCAATCTCTCTTGAAAGAGATTATCGTCACACTACATATCAGGCACCATAGTAACTGGAGGACAGAAAATTATAGTAGTTGTCATATATATCCCCCCACCGAATGACAGAAGACCCAGACAGGAATATGATAGAAACAACTTGGGCACCATCAATATAATTGAGAGAGCAGCTTCTGTGGCTAGCAGGAACAGATCCAGACTACTAATCAGGAGAGACTTCAACCATGGGAAGATAGATTGTTGGAACAGAGACCCACATGGAGAGCTAAGCTGCTGGATGTGGCAACAAGAAACTTTCTAAGTCAGCATGTCTAGGGACCGACAAAAATGAGAGGAGGGGATGAACCAGCCTTGCTTGATCTGATATTTACCCTAAATGAGGCGGATATAAGGGAAGTTAAGTTGGAAGCCCCCTTGGGAATGAGTGATCATAGTGTATTGAGCTTTGAGTACCTGGTTGAGGTAGGAATTATCACCCCCAAAAAAGAACTGGGAAACAAAGGGCTGGCGTACCGAAAGGGAAACTATGAGGAGATGAATAAATTCCTATGGGGTATACATTGGGACACAGAACTCGTAACCAAGTCCATACAAGACATGATGGACTATGTCACCCAAAAATGTCAGGAGGATGTAAGCAGGTTTGTCCCAGCCCGACAGGAAAAAGCAGAGAAGCAAAGGAAGAATCCATGGTTTAATAGAGAGTGTATGAAAGCAAAGGAGCTGAACAAAAGGGCATGGAGGAACTTCCGCAATAACAGAACACCAGAAAGTAGAGAGAGATACCAGAGAACCAGGAACGAGTATGTTAGTGTGAGAAGAGCAGCTGAGAAAAGGTATGAAAATGATATAGCTAATAAAGTCAAGGCCGAACCAAAGCTACTACACAGTCATATCAGGAGGAAGACAACAGTGAAGGAACAGGTGATGAGACTTAGGGTGGGCGACGACAGGTACACAGAGAATGACAAAGAGGTGTATGAAGAACTCAACAAAAGGTTCCAGGAGGTCTTTACAATAGAACAGGGAGAAGTCACAACGCTAGGAGAGGTGGCAGCAAACCAGGTGACCTTGGAAAGGCTCGAAATTACAAGAGATGAGGTCAAGAAGCACCTATTGGAGCTGGATGTGAGAAAAGCTGTTGGGCCGGACGGAATCTCACCATGGGTTTTGAAAAAGTGTGCTGGAGCAATTTGCTTGCCACTCTCCATAATGTATAGTAGGTCACTGGAAACGGGAGACCTACCAGAAATATGGAAGACTGCTAATGTAGTACCAATATGCAAAAAGGGTGACAGACAAGAGGCACTGAACTACAGGCCAGTGTCCTTAACTTGTATACCATGCAAGGTGATGGAGAAGATTGTGAGATAAAACCTAGTAACACATCTGGAGAGAAGAGACTTCGTGACAACCCATCAACATGGGTTCAGGGAGGGTAAATCTTGCCTTACAGGCTTGATAGAATTCTATGATCAGGTGACAAAGATTAAGCAAGAAAAAGAAGGATGGGACGACTGCATTTTTTTAGACTGTCGGAAAGCCTTTGACACAGTACCCCATAAAAGGTTGATGCATAAGCTGGAGAAACAGGCAGGAGTAACTGGTAGGGCGCTCCAGTGGATAAGGGAGTACCTAAGCAATAGGAAGCAGAGAGTTACAGTGAAGGGTATGGCCTCAGAATAGCGTGAAGTCACCAGTGAAGTCAAACAGGGCTCTGTGCTTGGACCTATCCTGGTTCTGATATACGTAAATGATCTCCCAGAGGGTATAGACTCATTCCTCTCAATGTTTGCTGACGACGCCAAAATTATGAGAAGGATTAAGACAGAGGAGGACAGCTTGAGGCTTCAAGAAGACCTGGACAAGCTGCAGAAATGGTCGAACAAATGGTTGTTAGAGTTCAACCCATGCAAATGTAATGTAATGAAGACAGAGGTAGGAAGCAGGAGACCAGATACAAGGTATCAATTGGGAGAAGAAATACTTCAGGAGTCAGAGAGAGAGAAAGACCTGGGGGTTGATATCACGCCAGACCTGTCCCCCTGAAGCTAATATCAAGTGGATAACATCAGCGGCATATGCCAGGTTGGCTAACATAAGAACCGCATTTAGAAACTTGTGTAAGGAATCTTTCAGACATTATACCACATATGTCAGACAAATCCTGGAGTATGCAGCTCCAGCATGGAGTCCATATCTAGTCAAGCATAAGACTAAACTGGAAAAGGTTCAAAGGTTTGCTACCAGACTAGTACCCGAGCTGAGAGGTATGAGCTACGAGGAGAGACTACTGGAATTAAACCTCACTTCGGTGGAAGACGGACGAGTTAGGGGGACATGATCACCACATTCAAGATTCTCAAGGAAATCGACAGGGTAGATAAAGACAGGTTATTTAACACAAGGGGCACACGCACAAGGGGACACAGGTGGAAACTGAGTACCCAAATGAGCCAAGAGATATTAGAAATAACTTTTTTAGTGTCTGAGTGGTTGACAAATGGAATGCATTAGGAAGTGATGTGGTGGTGGCTGACTCCATACACAGTTTCAAGTGAAGATATGATAGAGCCCAATAGGCTCAGGAACCTGTACACCTGTTGATTGACAGTTGAGAGCAGGACCAAAGAGCTGTAGCTCAACCCCCGCAAGCACAATTAGGTGAGTACACACGCTCGGGGGCCTGGTAGCCTGGTAAATAGAGTGCAGTACTCGTAATTCTGTGGTGCGGGTTCGATTCCGGCACCAGGCAGAAACAAATGGGCAAAGCTTCTTTCACCCTGAATGCCCCTGTTACCTATGAGTAAATAGGTACCTGGGAGTTAATCAGCTGTCACGGGCTGCTTCCTGGGGTGTGTGTGTGTGTGGTATGGAAAAAAAGTAGTTAGTAAACAGTTGATTGACAGTTGAGGGGCGGGCCGAATGAGCAAAAAACTCAACCCCCGCAAACACAACTAGGTGAATACACACACTTGCACTCTGTAGCTCTGCTGGTTAGAAAAGGCTGGGGTTTTGAGGAGATGGTTATTCAGGGCTGTGAAGGTTTCAGTGACTACATAACAGATACCACAACAACTGGAGGACAAAAAATTATAGTCCTAGTCATATATAATCCACCACCAAATGACGGAAGGCCCAGACAGGAATATGATAGAAACAACATTGCCACAATTAACATAATGGAGAGAGCATCTTCTGTCGCTAGCAGGAATGGATCTGGACTACTATCCATGGGAGACTTCAAACACGGGTACCTAAGTGTGAAAAGGAAAGCAGAGAGATACTTTGAAAATGACATAACAAATAAAGCCAAGACCCAACCAAAACTGCTATACAGCCACATCATGAGGAAAACTACAGTAAAATAACAGGTGATGAAACTGAAAAAGGTAGAGGACGGGCACACAGAGAATAACAAAGAGATGTGTGAAAATCTCAACAAGAGATCCCAAGAAGTCTTCACAATAGAGCAAGGAGAAGTCCCTGAGCTGAGAGGGGGGTTGCGATAAACCAATCAAACTTGGAAGATATTGAAATTACCAGACACGAGATAAGGAGGTATCTGCTCGATCTAGACGTGACTAAGGCTATTGGACCTGATGGAATCTCACCATGAATGCAAAAAGAACAGGCGGAAGCACTCTTCATGCCTCTCTCTACGGTGTATACAAAGTCACTGGAAACAGGAGACCTACCAGTGAGTTTCAAAACAGCTAACGTAGTCCCAATATACAAAAAAAAAACGGGCTAGGCAGGAAGCCCTAAACTACAGCCCGTTGTCCTAAACTTGAATACTAAGCAAGACGATCGTGAGAAAAAGGCTGGTAGCGCATCTGGAGAGAAGAGACTTTGTAACACACCACCAGCATGGGTTCAGGGAGGCCAAGCCATGTCTCACAGGTTTAACAGAATTCTATGACCAAGCAACAAGGGTGAAAAGGGTAGGCAGACTGCATTTTCTTGGATTGTCAGAGAGTTTTTGACACAGTACCCCATAAGAGACTGTTGCATAATTAGGAGAAACAAGCTGGCATAAGCGGTAGGGTGATTCAATGGATAAGAGAGTACCTAAACAACAGGAAGCATAGTTACTGTGAGTGGTGATTCCTCAGAATAGTGTGATGTCACCAGCAGTTCTGTACTCGGGTCTATCTTGTTTCTGATATACGTGAATGATCTTCAAGATGGTATAGACTCATTCCTCTCAATGTTTGCTGATGATGATAAAATTATAAGAAGGATTAAGACAGGAGGACAGCAAGAGGCTACAGGATGACCTGGACAGACTGAAGTAATGGTACCAAAAATTCCTACTAGAATTTAACTCGAGCAAGTGCAAGGTGATGAAGATAGGCGTAGGGAGAAAAATGCCTATCACAAGGTACCAGCTGGGATAGGAAATCAGGAGTTAGGAAGAGAGAAAGACCTGGGGGTTGATATCACGCCAGACCTGGCCCCTGAAACCCATATCAAAAGCATAACTTCAGTGACATATGCTAGGTTGGCCAAATAAGAACGGTTTTTAGAAACTTTTGTAAGGAATCATTTAGAACCTTGTATACCACATATGTCAGACCAATCCTGTAGTATGCCGGATTGGTCTGACATGTAGTATGTAGAATGCTGACTAACACCTGGGTGTTATTCAGCTGTCATGGGCTGCTTCCTGGGGGTGGAGGCCTGGTCAAGGACCGGGCCACGGGGACACTAAAGCCCCGAAATCATCTGAAGATAACCTCAAGAAATGGAATTGTGACTTGGCTGGCCCGTGGCCAGGGTAGACTCATTGTTGTTTCCCGGTACTTACTGAGAGTAGTACCACGGATGACGAAACACGGTACAAGACTGCATCGATTGAGCTTCGCCGAGTGTTTAATGTCTTCTGAGAGAGACGTTGGTGTACATATAGTGTAGTAATACTTCTTTTTAAGAGTTATATATATATTATATGGTGATGGGAAAATAATTATATATGGATAAAGTGATGAAATGTTGTATTTAATGTACCTCCCCCTTTTATTTTATTTGCATTACTGAGCTCACCCCCTTGAAAGCCTCTACTAACTTGGGACCGGATACCAGAACTTTCGTACCACCAAAAAAGAACCCGGTTGTGGCCCATTGAGGCCGTACCACTGATACATGTAAATGATCTCCCAGATGGAATAGACTCGTTCCACGCAATGTTTGTCGAGTATGAAAAAATTCTGAGGAGGATTAAGACCAAGGAAGATGAACTAGACAAACTAAAGGAATGGTCCTGCAAATGGCTACAAAAGTTCAACCAAAGTAAATGTAAGGCAATGCAACTGGGATAAGAGAACAGGAGACCAGACACATGATACCGAAAGCGAGACGAAATCCTTCATAAAAACGGTTATCTAGGAGTTAATATTATGCTAAACCTGTCTCCTGAGGCCCACATCCATAGAATATCATCATTTGCATATGTGAGGCAGACTAACATCAAAACTACCTTTAGAAACTTGCGTAAGGAATCATTTAGAACCTTGTATATCACATATGTCAGACCAATCCTGGAGTATGTGGCCCCATGTGATGCACAAGATGTAGGTAGAGAAGGCTCCGAAGTATGCTGCTAAACTACTCCCAGAATTAAGGAGCACGAGTTACGAGAAAAGGCTGCGTGAATTACTTTTCACCTCGCTTGAAGACTAAGGAGCTCTGGAAGACAAGATCACCACATACAAAATTCTCCGGGGAATTGACAGGGTATACAAGGATGGATTAACAGCGGTGGTACTCTCAGAAGGGGACACAGGTTGAAATTGCGTATCCAAATGAGCCACAGAGACTTTTGAAAGAACTTTTTCAGTGTCAGAGTAGGTAATGAATAGAATGCATTAGGAAGTGATGTGATGGAGTCTGACTTCATATAGGTACAAATGTAGATAAGATAGAACACAATAAGCTCAGGAACCTGAACTCCAGTTGATTAGCAGTTGAGAGGCGGGCCCAAGGAGCCGAAGCTAAACCTCACAAACACAATTAGGTGAGTATACACACTTACTTTACTTATGTAGCCAGTTGCTGGAAGAAGACAAATTTGTACCAGTTTTCAAGACGAGATGGGGAAACTTAACTAAAGACCTGTATCACTAACAAGTCTCCCCTACAAAGTCCATGAATGAATAATCAGGTTAAGACTGGTTACATTCTTAAAGATAATTAGGTAAATAAACAAAACACCAACATGGGCTCTGGGAAGGCAAATCATACCTAACAAAGTTTCTAGAATTCTATAATAAAGTAACAAGAATAAGGCAGGACGAGGATGGAAGGATTGCATATTTAAGTCATGCCAAAAAGCCTTTGATACAATACACACAGGAGACTAATATACAAACTCGAGAGACAGATATTGATAAGAGATAAAGCCCTAACATAGGTAAGGAATTAACTAGCAGGCAGGAGACAGTGAGTTGGC
>NC_091194.1:28127753-28174499 GCF_040958095.1 Procambarus clarkii
CATCCCAGTACCTCGTCCATCTCACTACGCCTCAAACCACCACGAAGGTTAGACCCTAACGAGATGGATTGATGTTTCACTCATTCATGAGTCTTGAACATTCTGTGACATTGTCTTGCTATGATATCGCCATCGTGTGTTACAAGGTCTGCACAGCAATAATGGGTGTAGGAAGAAGAGGTGATGGAGATTGAGTAGACATGCATACATTTCAATGATATTTATTTGGACAGCAGATGTTGCGATCACAGTTAACAAAAATTTGTAGGTAGTGATCACGTCTCCCGTGTCGATGTGTCGACTTATATTGAATTTTGTAACTAGATCGTCATGATTGTAACTTTCTTAGCTAAAATAAATTGCGGGGTTCAGTCCTTGTCCCCTTTGTGTCTCTGCAAGCCTTTACTACCCATATGACTAATCACCCTGTGTGATTGGGCTGTTTAGCATCACGTAGGCAATAAGTTCAGTAAATGTCATGAGAAGAGGAAATACAAAGAACAACACTGAAATGGAAATTACACAGTATACATGTGAGTAATACATCTGGAACCTAAATGTATACATTCTCCATCATGGTCCACATAATGTTATCTATACAGCATTTATGAAGCATTACATACAATAAACATACAACGAGATTTTTCAAGCTACATGACATTAGGCTACAGCTATACATTAAACAACAAATATATCCACAATTACATGGCATACATCTTTGATACAGAATTATCATAAAATTGGTTATGTATGTCACACATTGACAATATAAATTAAGAATAATATTGTTAAAGAATATTCACTAATAATTACAACATTCGTGATACTAGGCTAATCAGCCAAGATATCACTAATAGTTTGAGCACAATCATACACCAGCCTCAGTATGATCATATGGTGTATGCTTGCTCATAACAGCGAAAAAACTCATTAAAAGTTTCCAGGAAGTTTTCATGATAGAACTAGAGCTGCCCCTAAATTTATTTATTTATTTATAAATATACAAGAAGGTACATTAGAATTGTGAGGATACATAGTATAGTAATTACAATCTTGTAAAGCCACTAGTACGCAGCGTTTCGGGCAGGCACAATTCTTATCTAAGATTTCTAATGGAACAGGCACTACCAGAAAGAAAAACTAATGCAATATAAGTGTATCAGAGAACGAAAAGAAACACTAAGAGGAGCTGGATGTTATGGAAGCCACAAGTCGCGTGTTGATCTCACCATGGATCCTGAAAGGGGCAGCTTTAGCATTATGTTTAGCATATTGCATACTATAGTCTTCATCTCATCACTTGATATGGCCGAACTTCCTGATATTTGGAAAATGGCAAAGGTGGTACCTACGTACAAGAAAGGGGGAAGATAGGAACCACTGAACTAGATACCGGTATTGCTAACATGTATTCCCTGTAAGCTATTAGAGAGACTGTTAAAAGATAGTTCATAGAACATTTCCAACCCATAAACTTTGTTTTAAGCATCAATAGGAATTCAGTTTGACCAACTGTGTGAGAATGGGATTTCACAGCTATCTAACCCTCCTGTTAATAGCTAACTACCTTGTAGTGCACCCCGCTAAAAAATCTGAATTTGTTTTCTTATCCCTGACGTTGTTAAGAAGCATTCAAGAAGCACAAAAATCAAGTAAAAAGATTCTACCTCTTGTAGTTTAGCTGTAGTTATACTCACCTAGTTGTGCTTGTGGCGATGAGCTTTGGCTCTTTGTTCCCGCCTCTAAATTTTCAAACAGCTGGAGTAGATTTTCTTGAGCCTATTGGGCTGTATCAAATCTACATTTGAAACTGTGTATGGAGTCTGCCTCAACCACATCACTGCCTAACGCATTCCATTTGTTAACAACTCTGACATTGACAAAATTATTTATAATGTCCCCGTGACTCATTTGGGTACTAGGTTTCTACCTGTGTCCCCTTATTCGTGTTCCCTCTATGCTAAATAGTTTGTCTTTATCCACTCTGTCAGTTCCCCTGAGAATTTTGTTGGTGGTGTTCATGTCTCCCTTACTCCTCTGTCTTCCTGGGACGTGAGGTTTCGCTCCCCTAGCCTTTCCTCACAGCTCATACCTGTCAGTTCTGGACTAATCTGGTGGTATACCTCTGACTTTTCTCTAACATTGTCTTGTGTTTAACAAGGTACGGATTCCAGATGGAGATGCATACTCCAGGATTAGTCTGACACAAGTGGTATACAAGGTTCTGAATGATTCCTTTCAATAGGTTCTAAAGGCAGTTCTTATTTTGGCCAATCTAGTATATGTTGCTGATGATATCCTTTTGATGTGGGCCTCTGGGGACAAGTTCGGTGTGATATCGACCCCCAGATCGTTTTCTGTATTTGACTCTAGCAGGATTTCACCTCCAAGTTGGTACCTTGTGATCGGTCTCCTGCTCCATTCACCTAATTTCATTACTTTATACTTTTCAGAGTTCAACTTAGTAGCCATAGCCATGTAGTGACCCGAGAAGTTGCTCTTTTTCTGTAGAAATTAGATGAGGTGCCACACTGGAATAGCTTTGTCGATCAGTTTGTATTGATGTGTTAAAGGTTGTGTTCCTTATGAAGCTTTGAAAATGTGCGTATGTTCAGATGTATATTCATAAATGTACACACACGACATGTATTTATTCATGCTAATATACACACATAAGCCTAAATCTTATAATAGGACATAGCACACATTTTACCTGTAAATATAAATATGGTAATCACTTATTTGATATTGTTAAAAGTTCGATGGTTCCTGTATGGCTCCCTGCACAGTCAGAAACTGAATGGTGATGTATGCGACATGGTCATTAACGTTTTTACTGACGCCTTAGATGGAAAGTGGAAGGTCTAAAGATATTTTTTAAATTAATATGTAAGATGGTTACTGGAGGCCTGTGGAAGCAAATATAAACCCCATGTATGAGCAAGGCTTTCACATCTTATACAGTACCCTAACTTCACCTGAGGGGATGCGCAGCCGAAAGATGGTCGTGCAAATGATTGCACGACAGTAGGTACGTCAGTGTGGAACATCCAGCATGCACAGTTTTTCAGTCCACTGGTCTAGATCTTTAATTAGGGACTTAGGTCTGCCGTACTGGCTCTCTCCGGATAGTCTACGTTATCAGTAGACCAAATGTACTGCATGGCCAGTGTATACATTGTCCAACAATTAAATAGAGCGAGTTGGACATATACATCGCAAGTCATATGTCTCGGAGCTTCAACGTTGGAAGGAGACAGGGGGAACTTTTTTTAACTGCGGTTAAGAAGTTGGGAGCCTTAATCGTCTTGAATTCCTAACAACCATAGGCCTCATACATGCTATATCCATGATGTCATAGAC
This sequence comes from Procambarus clarkii, assembly GCF_040958095.1. NCBI lineage: Eukaryota > Metazoa > Arthropoda > Malacostraca > Decapoda > Cambaridae > Procambarus > Procambarus clarkii. Next base: position 28,131,117 of record NC_091194.1, read on the forward strand.
CTAGCTGGCATGGGTTACCGCTTCTCATTAGTTTAGGCACCATGCTTGTGTCTCATTGGTCAACCCATAAATTGGACTGTTGTACTCGTGGTGGAGCCCACTTAGAGCCTCACAAATTCATTTTACTCCGGAGGTCGTCTACAATGGACGTGTATCAATCAAGTAATTAGCACTAACGTGATCAACCCGCATATTCTCTCTAAAAAAAGTCACTCGATAAGACTCAATTTCATGCTACATGATTGTCTACTGAATCCGATTGCAGTAGATGAGAATATAATACGATTTTCTGAGTGAACTTGAAGTGTAGAGAAACTATGTGATCCCACGTCATGTCGAACAGAAGTAGCAGACTGCAGCCAGAGTACCTGAGAATGTCTTAAAACAGTATACTATAATAGCTGGTAAGATATCAAAGTGATACAAATCGTGTATAATCGTCGCCGCATGAGTTCTTGAGTGAATATCCTGGCAATCAAATAAACATAGACTCACAACATGATCAGTGTGTAGTAAGATAACTGCTGGAAGTGACGAGTCACCTGCCCACGTGTCAGTGATCAGACTAGCTGCCAACACCGTGCTGTGAGTGTGTTGAGTCTCCCACCAACATTAAGCTGCCATGTGGCATCATGACAACTGCCTCTCACCTGAACTAGCCACGTATGCGCCATTGTGTCCACCTGTTCCACCACTGAGTCCTAACTTTGTGTCCATCTGTTCACCACACTGTGTCCTAACTTTGTGTCCATCTGTTGCACCACACTGTGTCCTAACTTTGTGTCCATCTGTTCCACCACACTGTGTCCTAACTTTGTGCCATCTGTTTCACCACACTGTGTCCTAACTTTGTGTCCACTGTTACACCACACTGTGTCCTAACTTTGTGTCCATCTGTTGCACACACACTGTGTCCTAACTTTGTGTCCATCTGTTCCACCACACTGTGTCCTATCTTTGTGGCCATTTGTTCACCACATTGTGTCCTAACTTTGTGTCCATCTGTTCCACCACACTGTGTCCTAACTTTGTGTCCATCTGTTCCACCACGCTGTGTCCTAACTTTGTGTCTATCTGTTCCACCACTTGTGTCCTAACTTTGTGTCTATCTGTTCCACCACACTGTCCTAACTTTGTGTCTATCTGTTCCACCACACTGAGTCCTAACTTTGTGTCTATCTGTTCCACCACACTGAGTCCTAACTTTGTGTCTATCTGATCCACCACACTGTCCTAACTTTGTGTCTATCTGTTCCACCACACTGTGTCCTAACTTTGTGTCTATCTGTTTTACCACACTGTGTCCTAACTTTGTATCCATCTGTTCCACCACTGAGTCCTAACTTTGTGTCTATCTGTTCCACCACATGTGTCCTAACTTTGTGTCTATCTGTTCCACCACACTGTGTCCTAACTTTGTGTCTATCTGTTCCACCACACTGAGTCCAAACTTTGTGTCTATCTGTTCCACCACACTGAGTCCTAACTTTGTGTCTATCTGTTCCACCACACTGTGTCCTAACTTTGTGTCTATCTGTTCCACCACACTGAGTCCTAACTTTGTGTCTATCTGTTCCACCACACTGTGTCCTAACTTTGTGTCTATCTGTTTACCACACTGTGTCCTAACTTTGTATCCATCTGTTCCACCACACTGTGTCCTAACTTTGTGTCCATCTGTTCCACCACACTGTGTCCTAACTTTGTGTCCATCTGTTCCACCACACTGTGTCCTAACTTTGTGTCTATCTGTTCCCCCACATTGTGTCCTAACTTTGTGTCCACCTGTTCCACCACACTGTGTCCTAACTTTGTGTCTATCTGTTCCACCACACTGTGTCCTAACTTTGTGTCCATCTGTTCCACCACACTGTGTCCTAACTTTGTGTCTATCTGTTCCACCACACTGTGTCCTAACTTTGTGTCCACCTGTTCCACCACACTGTGTCCTAACCAGATACCATGTAAAGTCAGGGTTTGTGAATCTAGCCTCATGTGTGATCCTGTGATTATACACCTGTACCACCGTGCTGTGTCAGACACCTGTCACCACATGTGGTTGGTGTGACTGTACACCTGTACCACCGTGCTGTGTCACACACCTGTCACCACATGTGGCTGGCGTGACTGTACACCTGTACTACGCCTGTTTGCATGGCCAGCCACGTGCTTTGTGTATCGGCATGAATGTGTCATCTACTTGCCACGCCTTAGCGATGTTGCAGTTGTGTCATACCAGCTGCCAAGGATCATCAGGGCTGTCCATGCTGTATGAGTATTGAGAGAGTGAGAGCATATCAGGCCAGCCTGCTGTATGTACAATCTCTATATTTATAATTAATATTCTTTCATTGTGCTAACCCTATGATCAGCAACCCGATTGATAAATATGTCTTCAAATACCTGCAACACGTGTGAAGTAAACTGGAGTAAATCCGTCTCCACTCCAAACCGGACCTGCGGTCCGAGTCGGGTCCCTAGGTCCTGAATGGTTTGGAGTGGAGACGGGTTCAACTAAAAATGGGCACACAGGAAATGATTTCGACGTTCAGTAAACACTTACCGAGTGGTTAACTGAATGCCCGAGAGCCCAATACTAGGTTGATTATGATAGTAATATTTTAAGATTGGGAAACTTTAAACTAAATGACCACACAAGTAGCGATTTTGCGTTCAGTAAACACTTACTGAGTTGTAAACTGAATGCCGGAGCCGGTCAATACAAGGTTTGTGATAGTAATATATTATTTTTTTACGATGGAGAAACTTTAAACAAAAAAATGAGGTTACATGGAGGGATATCTACGTTCAGTAAACAGTTACTGAGTTGTAAACTGAATGGTTGAGCCAGTCAATACATGGTTGATGCTAATAGTATTTTACGATGGAAAAAACTTGTCCTAAACTAAAAACTGAGCTCACATGAAGTGATTTTCACTTAATGAGTTGTTAACTGAATGCCTGAGCTATCCAATACATAGTTGGTAATAGTAGTATTAATTTAAGATGGAAAACTTTAAACTAAACTAAAAAGAGCAAGCGTGAAGTGATTCCCACGTTCATTAAACACTTACTAAGTTGTTAAATGAATGTCTGAGACATCCAATACATGGTTGATGATAGTAGTATTAATGACAATGATAATACGAGGTCTTGAACTAGATACTACCAGGGGAACAACAAAGCTGTGATATTAAAAAGAAACTGAACTGAATTTGAAAGTTGATTAATATATGTAATGTGAAGCTAATCTACTGGAAAACAGTAAGCAAACTTTATTTGAAAAGAATATGAGAAGACTGAAAAGCAGGACGCGGGAAAATAGGTAAAAATGAGAAGTAATGATCATCATAAACATAACATAATATATCCATGACCGTAATTAATACAGTGTGAACTCTCCTAAACTATGCTCACCGTGAAATCTCGTCACTAAGCATAACTTGTCACTCTGCGAAACAAATTATTGACTATAGTGCGACAGTGAGAATAAAAATGACCACTTATGTTTTGGAGTGCTATTTTAGTCAAGAAATACTGTAAAGGATGATTATTGACAAAAGAGAATTTCGCGGATTGCTGATGTTTGATGTGATGAACTGCTTAAAGGAACCATATTTGCTAGACAAAAAATTCCTGTGAAATAATGCGACTCACTTAGCACAAGTGAAGAGAAAACATTGAAAAACTTGCAAAGGTTAAAACTGTGAAATCATATCTGTTATGTTAAGTTTTGACTAGCTGATTAATAGCATATTATTACATTATTGTCTTTTTTATGTTATGTTTACCTCGATAGCGCTATAATGTTGGAAATTGTATGTGCGGATCCCGTTTCCCTCTTACTGCACATAAATAATAATGGTTGCTGTAAAGTATTTTTTTTATGGAACATGACTCTTCTTATTCTTACCCCTTTTTAAAACTAGATGCAATAACCAAGCTATGTTTGCTTTCTCTCTCTTTCTCATTATGGATAAAGATGTTTCAGAGTGCTATTTTAGTCAAGAAATGATACAAAATTGTGTTTATTGACTAGTGAGAGGCGGAACAAGAGACCATGAGGTATATGTCGTGATCACACAGTTAACAAAAAATATTAGAATTTGTAGGTGGTGATCACGTCTCCCCAAACTCTTCTGTGCATATTTCACAAAGTCATTTCTTTCTAACTTACCACTCTTAGTTCGTGGACTAGTGACCCACCTTTGTTTAAAATTAAATCTACAAAGCTTCACATTTACAAAAAATTATATTTGGTCATCAGACAGAAAGATGATTTCCAAGTTCCGTTATGTAACGATATAATGTGTTACAAGAACTAAACAGGCCTGCGGTAATATTTTATTATGTTTGGCTGTAATGGCTAAACATGGTTTACATTTTCAATAATGTTATTTGGTCATCAGACAGAAAGTTGATTTCCACGTTACGTTACAATGTGTTACATGGGCTAAAACTGGTCGACACTAATATTTACATGGTAAGAGATAAAATGGAGATGGACTAAGTCTTACTTTTCATTTCAAAATGACATTTTGGAATGCAGAAAGTTGATGATTTCCACGTTATGTTACGTTACGTTACATTGTGTTACAGAGGGCTGAAACTGACAGACAGTAATATTTATATGGTATGAGATGTAATGGAGATATTGTGTTTGGCTAAATGGGGTTCATATTTCAATAATGATATTCGGACATCAGACAGAAAGAAGTTTTGCATGTTACGTAATGATGATATAATGCGATACAAGCGTGTGCTAATATTTTATTTGTGTTTAGAATGTAAGGGCTATAGGAAATTGTCTAGACTTGCATACATTTTCAAATGTTATTTATTTAGGCAGCAGAAAATTTATTTTCCCGCATTACGCTTCATTGACTGTGTGTTACAATAAATGAGCGCTAATGCTGATGTGTGTTACAAGGTCTGCACAGCAATATTTGGTGTTGGATGAAGAGGGGAATGGAGATTGAGTAGACACGCATACATTTTCAAATGCTATTTATTTAGGCAGCAGAAAGTCTGTTTTACCACATTATGCTACATTGACTGTGTTACAAGAACTGAAAACAGACATAACCCAGAGCTATTTCACTATCGACTCATCCAGTCTTATTCTCATCGATTGCTGTTTACATTTGGATAATGTAGGTCTTAGAGTCAGCCTTGAACTCGGGGATAATGAACCAGTCAATTTAATAATAGTATCAAGACTATGTTTTTCCACATTAGTCTTATATATGTTTACTTTGCTTGGAATTTGTATGTAGGGAACATTGCTCACCTAAGGGAGAGAGAATGAATGGCACGTTTGAGGTATAGCGAGGTCTGACCGCGATGTGTAGGTATGTTTGTTGTTGTTTGTTTTACCACAGTGAATATGAAGCTACATTATGTTATGTCTACCAGTTGTTGAATAAACGTTACGTTACGTTACGTGATACAAGAACTAAACAAGCTTGTGCTAATATTTTATTGTGTTTGGAATGTAAGGGCTAAACACGGTTCACATTTCAATATTCAGACATCTGACAGAAAGTTGCTCGTTACTCTTAAAATGATATTTGGGCAAAGAACGATGTTACCATGTTGGTCACGTTACATTAATGATATTTGGGCAAAGAACAATGTCATCATGTTGGTCGTGTTACCTTACAAGGTTATAAGGGTGAGAGTGATGGGGGATGCGAAAATTGGCATTAGTCTTCCATCCTCTGGTGAGCTGTCAGTCAAAGTGAAATGAAAAAAAGATACGTGAACAGCGGCAGCAGGAGAAAGGAATTGATGTTAGTTTTTCCCCCAACTATTAAATGATCTGAATAGAGAGAGAGACAGAGACAGAGTAACCACTGACTGCTATGTGTATCCCATGCAGTTGTGTTTACAAAAAAAAATATGATTGGTTCTAATAATAAGATTGAAGACCACCTTATGACTCTCATTACTCTTAAAAAATGCTATTTGAGCAAAGAATGATGTTACCATGTTGGTCACGTTGCGATACAAGGTTACACATATGATCAGAAATAATACTAAAGGCTTTGCACAGAACATCCGGTCTGGGAAGGGTGAAGTGATGCTGGATGGTTTGGGCTTGGAAGGGGGGTGGGAGGGGGTTTGGGGTTTGGTGGGGGTGTGTGTGGTGAGGGTAAGGTCATCCCAGTACCTCGTCCATCTCACTACGCCTCAAACCACCACGAAGGTTAGACCCTAACGAGATGGATTGATGTTTCACTCATTCATGAGTCTTGAACATTCTGTGACATTGTCTTGCTATGATATCGCCATCGTGTGTTACAAGGTCTGCACAGCAATAATGGGTGTAGGAAGAAGAGGTGATGGAGATTGAGTAGACATGCATACATTTCAATGATATTTATTTGGACAGCAGATGTTGCGATCACAGTTAACAAAAATTTGTAGGTAGTGATCACGTCTCCCGTGTCGATGTGTCGACTTATATTGAATTTTGTAACTAGATCGTCATGATTGTAACTTTCTTAGCTAAAATAAATTGCGGGGTTCAGTCCTTGTCCCCTTTGTGTCTCTGCAAGCCTTTACTACCCATATGACTAATCACCCTGTGTGATTGGGCTGTTTAGCATCACGTAGGCAATAAGTTCAGTAAATGTCATGAGAAGAGGAAATACAAAGAACAACACTGAAATGGAAATTACACAGTATACATGTGACTAATACATCTGGAACCTAAATGTATACATTCTCCATCATGGTCCACATAATGTTATCTATACAGCATTTATGAAGCATTACATACAATAAACATACAACGAGATTTTTCAAGCTACATGACATTAGGCTACAGCTATACATTAAACAACAATATATATCCACAATTACATGGCATACATCTTTGATACAGAATTATCATAAAATTGGTTATGTATGTCACACATTGACAATATATAAATTAAGAATAATATCGTGTTAAAGAAGATTCACTAATAATTACAACATTCGTGATACTAGGCTAATCAACCAAGATATCACTAATAGTTTGAGCACAATCATACACCAGCCTCAGTATGATCATACTGGTGTATGCTTGCTCATAACAGCGAAAAAACTCATTAAAAGTTACCAGGAAGTTTTCATGATAGAACTAGAGCTGCCCCTAAATTTATTTATTTATTTATAAATATACAAGAAGGTACATTAGAATTGTGAGGATACATAGTATAGTAATTACAATCTTGTAAAGCCACTAGTATGCGCAGCGTTTCGGGCAGGCACAATTCTTATCTAAGATTTCTAATGGAACAGGCACTACCAGCAAAAAAACTAATGCAATATAAGTGTTATCAGAGAACGAAAAGAAACACTAAGAGGAACTGGATGTTATGGAAGCCACAAGTCGCGTGTTGATCTCACCATGGATCCTGAAAGGGGCAGCTTTAGCATTATGTTTAGCATATTGCATACTATAGTCTTCATCTCATCTCTTGATATGGCCGAACTTCCTGATATTTGGAAAATGGCAAAGGTGGTACCTACGTACAAGAAAGGGGGAAGATAGGAACCACTGAACTAGATACCGGTATTGCTAACATGTATTCCCTGTAAGCTATTAGAGAGACTGTTTAAAAGATAGTTCATAGAACATTTCCAACCCATAAACTTTGTTTTTAAGCATCAATAGGAATTCAGTTTGACCAACTGTGTGAGAATGGGATTTCACAGCTATCTAACCCTCCTGTTAATAGCTAACTACCTTGTAGTGCACCCCCGCTAAAAAATCTGAATTTGTTTTCTTATCCCTGACGTTGTTAAGAAGCATTCAAGAAGCACAAAAATCCAAGTAAAAAGATTCTACCTCTTGTAGTTTAGCTGTAGTTATACTCACCTAGTTGTGCTTGTGGCGATGAGCTTTGGCTCTTTGTTCCCGCCTCTAAATTTTCAAACAGCTGGAGTAGATTTTCTTGAGCCTATTGGGCTGTATCAAATCTACATTTGAAACTGTGTATGGAGTCTGCCTCAACCACATCACTGCCTAACGCATTCCATTTGTTAACAACTCTGACATTGACAAAATTATTTATAATGTCCCCGTGACTCATTTGGGTACTAGGTTTCTACCTGTGTCCCCTTATTCGTGTTCCCTCTATGCTAAATAGTTTGTCTTTATCCACTCTGTCACTTCCCCTGAGAATTTTGTTGGTGGTGTTCATGTCTCCCCTTACTCCTCTGTCTTCCTGGGACGTGAGGTTTCGCTCCCCTAGCCTTTCCTCACAGCTCATACCTGTCAGTTCTGGGACTAATCTGGTGGTATACCTCTGACTTTTCTCTAACATTGTCTTGTGTTTAACAAGGTACGGATTCCAGATTGGAGATGCATACTCCAGGATTAGTCTGACACAAGTGGTATACAAGGTTCTGAATGATTCCTTTCAATAGGTTCTAAAGGCAGTTCTTATTTTGGCCAATCTAGTATATGTTGCTGATGATATCCTTTTGATGTGGGCCTCTGGGGACAAGTTCGGTGTGATATCGACCCCCAGATCGTTTTCTGTATTTGACTCTAGCAGGATTTCACCTCCAAGTTGGTACCTTGTGATCGGTCTCCTGCTCCATTCACCTAATTTCATTACTTTATACTTTTCAGAGTTCAACATTAGTAGCCATAGCCATGTAGTGACCCGGAGAAGTTGCTCTTTTTCTGTAGAAATTAGATGAGGTGCCACACTGGAATAGCTTTGTCGATCAGTTTGTATTGATGTGTTAAAGGTTGTGTTCCTTATGAATAGCTTTGAAAATATGCGTATGTTCAGATGTATATTCATAAATGTACACACACGACATGTATTTATTCATGCTAATATACACACATAAGCCTAAATCTTATAATAGGACATAGCACACATTTTACCTGTAAATATAAATATGGTAATCACTTATTTGATATTGTTAAAAGTTCGATGGTTCCTCGTATGGCTCCCTGGCACAGTCAGAAACTGAATGGTGATGTATGCGACATGGTCATTAACGTTTTTACTGACGCCTTAGATGGAAAGTGGAAGGTCTAAAGATATTTTTTAAATTAATATGTAAGATGGTTACTGGAGGCCTGTGGAAGCAAATATAAACCCCATGTATGAGCAAGGCTTTCACATCTTATACAGTACCCTAATACTTCACCTGAGGGGATGCGCAGCCGAAAGATGGTCGTGCAAATGATTGCACGACAGTAGGTACGTCAGTGTGGAACATCCAGCATGCACAGTTTTTCAGTCCACTGGTCTAGATCCTTTAATTAGGGACTTAGGTCTGCCGTACTGGCTCTCTCCGGATAGTCTACGTTATCAGTAGACCAAATGTACTGCATGGCCCAGTGTATACATTGTCCAACAATTAAATAGAGCGAGTTGGACATATACATCGCAAGTCATATGTCTCGGAGCTTCAACGTTGGAAGGAGACAGGGGGAACTTTTTTTAACTGCGGTTAAGAAGTTGGGAGCCTTAATCGTCTTGACTTCCCTAACAACCATAGGCCTCATACATGCTATATCCATGATGTCATAGACCTTGCTGGCATGGGTTACCGCTTCTCATTAGTTTAGGCACCATTGCTTGTGTCTCATTGGTCAACCCATAAATTGGACTGTTGTACTCGTGGTGGAGCCCACTTAGAGCCTCACAAATTCTATTTATACTCCGGAGGTCGTCTACAATGGACGTGTATCAATCAAGTTAATTAGCAACTAACGTGATCAACCCGCATATTCTCTCTAAAAAAAGTCACTCGATAAGACTCAATTTCATGCTACATGATTGTCTACTGAATCCGATTGCAGTAGATGAGAATATAATACGATTTTCTGAGTGAACTTGAAGTGTAGAGAAACTTAGGTGAACATTGCTCACCTAAGGGAGAGAGAATGAATGGCACGTTTGAGGTATAGCGAGGTCTGACCGCGATGTGTAGGTATGTTTGTTTGTTTGTTTTACCACAGTGAATATGAAGCTACATTATGTTATGTCTACCAGTTGTTGAATAAACGTTACGTAACTCTACGTGATACAAGAACTAAACAAGCTTGTGCTAATATTTTATTGTGTTTGGAATGTAAGGGCTAAACACGGTTCACATTTCAATATTCAGACATCTGACAGAAAGTTGCTCGTTACTCTTAAAATGATATTTGGGCAAAGAACGATGTTACCATGTTGGTCACGTTACATTAATGATATTTGGGCAAAGAACAATGTCATCATGTTGGTCGTGTTACCTTACAAGGTTATAAGGGTGAGAGTGATGGGGGATGCGAAAATTGGCATTAGTCTTCCATCCTCTGGTGAGCTGTCAGTCAAAGTGAAATGAAAAAAAGATACGTGAACAGCGGCAGCAGGAGAAAGGAATTGATGTTAGTTTTTCCCCCAACTATTAAATGATCTGAATAGAGAGAGAGACAGAGACAGAGTAACCACTGACTGCTATGTGTATCCCATGCAGTTGTGTTTACAAAAAAAATTATGATTGGTTCTAATAATAAGATTGAAGACCACCTTATGACTCTCATTACTCTTAAAAAATGCTATTTGAGCAAAGAATGATGTTACCATGTTGGTCACGTTGCGATACAAGGTTACACATATGATCAGAAATAATACTAAAGGCTTTGCACAGAACATCCGGTCTGGGAAGGGTGAAGTGATGCTGGATGGTTTGGGCTTGGAAGGGGGGTGGGAGGGGGGGTTGGGGTTTGGTGGGTGTGTGTGTGGTGAGGGTAAGGTCATCCCAGTACCTCGTCCATCTCACTACGCCTCAAACCACCACGAAGGTTAGACCCTAACGAGATGGATTGATGTTTCACTCATTCATGAGTCTTGAACATTCTGTGACATTGTCTTGCTATGATATCGCCATCGTGTGTTACAAGGTCTGCACAGCAATAATGGGTGTAGGAAGAAGAGGTGATGGAGACTGAGTAGACATGCATACATTTCAATGATATTTATTTGGACAGCAGATGTTGCGATCACAGTTAACAAAAATTTGTAGGTAGTGATCACGTCTCCCGTGTCGATGTGTCGACTTATATTGAATTTTGTAACTAGATCGTCATGATTGTAACTTTCTTAGCTCAATAAATTGCGGGGTTCAGTCCTTGTCCCCTTTGTGTCTCTGCAAGCCTTTACTACCCATATGACTAATCACCCTGTGTGATTGGGCTGTTTAGCATCACGTAGGCAGTTCTTGACACACTATGTATCCCGCATATAATGTAGAGAGAGAGAGAAGCTGTATAAATAATCAGATAGCTTGTTAATCAATGTGTGTCAAACTCCCAGGACTGCATTTCGGAATTTGTATGTTGCGCTCATGGCTCACCTTTGAGAAAGAACATTGTCACACTCAATGCTATGTCCTGGTGTGTCAGGAGAGAGTGATGGTTGGAAGGGGGTGTGGGAGAGGGGTTGGGTTGGGTTGGAGCGTGGATATGGGGAGGCAGTAATGTCTCATTTAACATCAGTTAGGTGGTGCGCGGCAAGAAGGGAAGCCGCTCTCACCCCCAGGCTTACATTTGGGAATTGTATGTTCATCTTTGGGCTCATCTTTGAGAATGAACAATGACACACTCATTGCTATGTCCTGTGTGTCAGGAGAGAGAGAGAGAGATGGTACACCCCATTGCCGTCACTCCCCTCCCAGTGTGAGGGGGATGGTAAGTGGAACAGTTAGGCCCGCTGACAGTAGCTACATCTCCCTTTCCTTAACGAAACCACAGTGGATAATGGATCCCCGGGCACTTCCGCCCTTGTAGGAGGAACTATTAGTACCATTGCACCATTGACACACAGTGTATTGACGGTGCACCATTGTGCACCGTCAATATAGCTGCTTGTGTGAGAAAAAGGTAAAATATTCAGCAAAGAATGTTATAAAAGGCGCATATATTCTCTCTTTCACTAGCAATAAAACGCAAACATTCCGGCTGAGGTGTGTGGTATGTCTTAACTCTCGTGGAGTGGGAGGGGAAGATATGACCCCGCCAGCTATTCGAAATACTCTTCAGTTAGCCATTGAAAGGTGGCCAGTACACAACACTCTGTAGACTTTGAAAAACGATTAAGGCTAATGGACCACATTCGTCACATGGGAGGGTGAGGGGGGAGGGTGCGTCATATAACCATACCTCCTTAATGCGAACACAGATCACTCAAGCGTCAGGGGCCCGACATAGAGGAATCCCATCGCTCCAAGAAAATAATAATAATGGCTGTCAAAACCGCAAACCCATTCCACCCTCGCTTCGCAACCACAATGACCCTCCAACCCTCTCACGCCAAGGGGAAGCTCCCCTCACCCCATCAACATATCCGCCTATGTTGGGACCCCTCAAACCTCCACCCACCCTCTACATAGCATTTACGTAGACTCATCTATTAATCAAACTATTATCTACACACAGGATTAACTCTACAGCAAATACCCATACATATTCATCTACTCTCATCCACATATTCTTCTCCTCACATTCATTACTCTCCCACTTACCCCCACCACATAGCCCACATACTCTCCTACCCCCCACAACAGGACCCCACACCATCCCAGACCGCGTAACCAAACACCAGACGCTCATACGCGTCCGACACGCCCCAACATCCGAAGAATTACCCTACATTACTATGTGGCTACATACCTTTACCCCATCTGGACAGCTGGCTCTAAATAGATCCACCTGTCTAGATGGTGTGCACAGTCGTAGTCCTCAACTTCACTACTCACATTGACCCAAGCAAGTGGGTAGAGACCGAGTATCTCCTCATACCAGAGTGACGATTCCTACTGTGTACGGGTTGAGTAAATTTATCGTTACACTCTTGATTAACGCAAGGGCAAGCTCATTGTGTATTGGTAAGCAAGTTTATTGATAAATTTTAGTCCAGTCTTTTCGTCAGCATTTCCCTAAGTTCTGCCCCCACCCCCCATTTTATTCTGCCATTATTGTCACTTTGCTGATTATTTGGTACCGGATCTGGTATCGAGGACCCTACAGCCTACTAACACTAACATACTCAATGATTATAGGGAACCACAGCGGTCATTTGGTACCGGCTCTGGGTATCGAGACCCTACAGCCTACTAACACTAACATACCCAGTGTTTATAGGGGGGGGGGGCACAGCAGTCATTTGGTACCGACTCTGGGTATCGAGACCCCTACAGTTTACTAACACTCACATACCCAATGTTTATAGGGGACCACAGCAGTCATTTGGTACCGGCTCTGGGTATTGAGACCCCTACAGTCTACTAACACTCACATACTCAATGTTTTTAGGGGACCACAGCAGTCATTTCTCTAGAAGATGGTTCACACATTTGAGCAAGGCTGACGACCCAGTGACGTGAGATATGTTCGTCTGGAGACTGGTGTGGTGAGATACTCCTCTCCATTTGAGGTATAGCGTATCTGCGCAACTGCTCTCTCTTATAATTTCTGTAAATTGATGATGTTGCATGCATCTTTGCCGAATTTTACCCTCACTCCAATTAGGGCAATATAACCGGAGAGAGATACCTAGACAGAATGCATTCTCCTTAATTGCAAGAAAGCTTTTGACGCTATTCATAACATGTAAACTAGGAAAACAGACTGGTGTATCAACAAGATTACTAAAGTGGGTGATAGAGGGCCTTTGGAGAAGGAGGCAAAGAGTCATAGTAAGAGGATAGCTTTCAAACTGGAGAAAGGTAGTGAGTTGAGTACCTCAAGTGTCAGTAATAGGGGCTTATCCTGTTCCTAATATATGAATGCAATCTAGCAGCGGAGCAAGCTCATTCTTGTTAATGTCTGTTCATGATGAATTGCTAAGTAGACTAATCACAAATGAGGAGAACTGCAATACCTTACAAGATGAACTGGAAAATATCCATAGATAGTCGGAGAAATTGCTACTAGTCTTTAACCCTGACAAATGCAAGGTTATGTGGACTAGAATCACAGGAAAGAGATCTCAAATGCAGCTCAATATGAAGGGAAGGCAACTTCCAATTTCTGAAAAAGAGAAAACCTTAGGCGTGGACATAACTGGGAATCTATACTAGAGGCACACACCAGCAGCCTCTGCTGGTGTGTGGAGCCATTCGGCCGAGCGGACAGCACACTGGACTTGTGATCCTGTGGTCCCAGGTTCGATCCCGGCGAGAAACAATGGGCAGAGTTTCTTTCACCCTATGCCCCTGTTACCTAGCAGTAAAATAGGTACCTGGGTGTTAGTCAGCTGTCACGGGTTGCTTCCAGGGGGTGGAGGCCTGGTCGAGGACCGGGCCGCGGGGACACTAAAGCCCCGAAATCATCTCAAGATTTCAAGATCTCAAGCAGAATAACTAGGGTAGCATTTGCGTTACTAGTAAACGTTTCGTTAACATTCAGGAACATAGACAAAGTTCTCTTCCGAACGCTGTAGAAATACTTTGAGACTCATTATTGAGTATGATGGAATGACTTTAATCCCTACTTAAAGGAAAACAAACTTTAAAAGGTGCAAACATATGCAATAAGTCTCGCTCCTGATAATGAAGAAATCCACAAGGACCGTGATGAGGGTTCGAACCTACGTCCAGGATGCGCCTTAGTCGAGTGCGCCACGACAATCCACGACAGTCGATCGCGCCTCGCTCCTGAGCTCAGGGGACAGAGCTATGAAGAAACTCTGAGAGAACTGAACATCACAACACTGGAGAAAGGAAGGAATAGGGCTACGCGATAGCGACGTGCAAGATACTAAGGGGATTTACAAAGTAGATATAGAAGAGATGTTAAAATTAATTAACAGTCGAACGAGAGGACATGATTGGAAACTGAAAAGACAGATGAGTCAAAGGGATGTCAAGAAATATCTTTTTAAGTCTCAGAGTAGTAAGTTTAATGGACTAAATGAGGAAATTTACGAAGAGAATTCAAAATATTTTTACACGTAAATATTCAAAAACACGAGGGAAAATGAGTCGCAGCATTAAACAAATGATGGTCGAAATGCTGGCCTTACGAGTTTATGCTTGACGCTGCAAAGACAACTGAATATATAAACACACATGTCGGAAAAACCGACACCATTTACTAACATTTATTACAATAGGCAGATAATATTTCTGCTGTTTTGTACTTACAAATTAACACGAGAAATAGTGTTTTAATGATTCAAAGAAAACGAGGCTACAGTGAAATTTTCCCCGGAAGAAAACAGGGAAATCATTGCCATGTAGCCATTAAATTCACCAGCTAATAATATTGGGAATTCTTATTAAAACATCAGTCTCTGGACGGTAGACATCATGAAAACATTTTCCCTTGAACCAACATAATTATCAGCACTGAAATAAATTAAATATAAACCCTCTTTCCACTTCTTGATAAAACGCATCTGGAGAACAGTCGATGCGGGAGGGAGAGGACATGTACTCGAGAGTTGCCCTCTCGAGAACATGGGGAACAACAAGTTATTGTCGAAGAGTTTGACAGCACAAATTGACACCATCGTTACCAGGCAAGGTTTTGTCTAATATTCAGCTGGACATAACATGATACTCCGCACTATTTGTCACTCAGAAACTCACACTCACTCGCACACACATAACCATATCCATACACTCACACACACATAAACACACACACACACACGCACACACATACACTCACACACACACACACACAAGAGAGAATGCAGGCAGAAGACGCGAGGAAGGAGCACAGGGAGAGAGAAAGGAATCAGGGAGCCACACCCCCGATCCTTACAATCCCAGAGGGGAATGGGGAACCCTCCTCAAACAGTGCATTAGCCACAGGGAGTGCGGCACCACCCCCACATTCTACCCAACAGACACCCTACCTGCCCCAACCCCTGTCAGCCCCCCACTAAGTACCCACCTAAGGCACCCTCCCCCCACCCACCCCTCTCCTCCCACTCACCCCCCTCCTCCCACTTCCCCCTCCCCCCAGGACCTCCCTTCTCCCCCATCCCCCAAGCCCTCCCTTCTCCCACATGCCCTTCCTTCCCTCCCACTAACAAGCCCTCCATTCTCCCCCACCCCCCTAAACTCCCCACTCTCCCCCACCCCACCTAAGCCTTCCCCTCTCCACCACTCCCCAAAACCCTCCCCTCTTCCTCAACCACCTCAGCCATCCCTTTCCCCCACGCCCTCCCCACTTTATTGCCCCCCAATCCCCCCTTTCTCCCCCATCCCCCCACCCCCCCAACCCTCTCCCTCTCACCCACCCCCCAACCCTCCCCCCCTCACCCACTCCCCCTACCCTCCCCCCCTCACCCACTCCCCCTACCCTCCCCGTCCCCCCTTCCCCCCCAAACCCTTCCTCCTCCACCAGTCTCCCCATACCAGATCCTCCCAGCTCCCGCTCACCCCAGACCCCACAGGTCCCCCCAGAGGAGAAGCAGAAGAGAGTTAGTTTCAGGGCAATGTACTCGAACATAGATGGGATCACAAGCAAGGCAAGTGAACTAAGGGAAAGAGCACAAGAAGTGAACCCAGATGTAATTGGACTCACTGAAACAAAACTATCTGGAATCATAACGAATGCCGTGTTTCCCCAGGAGTAAACGATAATAAGGAAAGAGAGGGAAGGTAGGGGAGGAGGCGGAGTGGCCCTACTCATGAGAAAGGAATGGAATTTTAAGGAGATGGCTATCCCGGGCTGTGAGGGTTTCAGAGACTACATAGCAGGCACCATGACAATGGGAGGACCATGGATAGGAGTAGCAGTAATATATAATCCTCCACCAAATGACAGAAGACCCAGTCAAGAGTACGAAAGCAACAACATGGCAGTTAACACTATAATTGAGAGGGCAGCCTCTTCTGCCTGTAGAAATAGATCCTGCTCATCATGGGGGACTTCAATCACGGCAGGATTGATTGGGAGAACTAGGAACCGCATGGAGGCGAGGATACGTGGAGAGCCAAACTACTGGAGGTGGCGACTAGAAACTTCTTAACCCAGCATGACAGAGAACCCACAAGGATGAGAGGAAATGACGAACCAGCGAGACTCGACCTGGTTTTCACCCTGAACGACTCTGACATAAGAGAAATCAGTTTTGAGGACCCAGTAGGAATGAGCGACCACAGTGTATTGGTCTTTGAGTACCTGATTGAAGAAGGGTTATTGCACTCGAGGAGGGATACCGAAACCAAAAGGTTAGCATACCGAAAGGGAAACTATGAGGAGATAAGAAAATGCCTAGCAGATATAGCATGGGAAACAGAGCTCAGGGAAAAGACGGCCCAAGATATGATGAATTACATCACGCAAAAATGCAAGGACGCAGCAAACAAGTTTGTCCCAGTCCAAAAGGAAAACAGTGAAATGAAGATGAGAAACCCATGGTTTAATCAGAGATGTAGGCTAGCTAAGCGGCAAAAGAAAAGGGCATGGAGAAACTATAGGAATAACAGGACACTGGAGAGCAGAGAAAGATACCAGAATGCCAGGAATGAATATGTCAAGATGAGAAGAGAGGCAGAAAGGCAATACGAAAATGACATCGCAAGCAAGGCAAAGACTCAGCCTAAATTGCTGCATAGCCACATCAGGAGAAAAACAACACTAAAGGCAGGTAATGAAATTAAGGATAGGGGCAGAAGGATTCACTACAAACGACAAGGAAGTGTGTGAGGAACTGAATAAGAAATTCCAAGAGGTCTTCACCTTAGAGGAAGGAGAAATCCCAGAGATAAGAGAGGGAATAGCTAACTAGGAACCAATGGAAGAGTTTGAGATTACCAGCGGGGAAGTACGGAAGTGTTTACTAGAGTTGGATGTGACAAAGGCTATAGGCCCAGATGGAATCTCCCCTTGGATACTAAAGGAAGGAGCAGAAGAACTGTGTCTCCCACTCTCCATAGTGTATAACAAACCACTAGCAACAGGGGAACTGTCAGCAATTTGGAAAGCAGCTAACGTAGTCCCGATATACAAGAAAGGGGATAGACAGCAGGCACTGAATTACAGGCCAATGTCCCTAACCTGCATACCATGCAAGCTGATGGAGAAGATTGTGCGAAGAAAGCTAGTGGAGCAGCTGGAGCGAAAGAACTTTGTAACACAGCATCAACATGGATTCAGGGATGGCAGGTCGTGCCTCACAGGGTTACGTGAATTGTACGACCAGGCAAGAAAGAGAAGGGTGGGCAGACTGCATATTTTTGGATTGTCAGAAAGCCTTTGATACAGTGCCACACAAGAGGCTAGTGAAAAAGCTGGAGATGCAGGCTGGAGTGAAAGGGAAGGTACTCCGTTGGATACAGGAGTACCTAAGCAACAGGAGACAACAAGCCAGTGTGAGGGGTGAGGTCTCAGATTGGCGAGACGTTACGAGTGGAGTCCCGCAGGGGTCAGTCCCTGGTCCTATACTGTTTCTGATATATGTGAATGATCTCCCAGAGAGTATAGAATCGTTTCTCTCAATGTTTGCCGATGATGCAAAAATTATGAGGAGGATTGAAACTGAGGACGATAGTAAGAGGCTACAAGATGACCTAGACAGACTGAGTGATTGGTCCAACAAATGGCTGTTGAAGTTCAACCCGAGTAAATGCAAAGTAATGAAACTAGGCAGTGGAAATAGGAGGCCAAACACAGGATACAGAATAGGAGATGAAGTATTTAATGAAACGAACAGAGAGAAAGATCTAGGAGTTGATATCACACCAAACCTGTCTCCTGAAGCCCACATAAAAAGTATAACGTCTGCGGCATATGCGAGACTGGCTAACATCAGAACAGCGCTCAGGAACCTGTGTAAGGAATCATTCAGAATCTTGTACACCACATATGTAAGACCAATCCAGGAGTATGCGGCCCCAGCATGGAGCCCATACCTTGTCAAGCACAAGACGAAGCTGGAAAAAGTCCAAAGGTATGCCACTAGACTAGTCCCAGAACTAAGAGGCATGAGTTACGAGGAAAGGCTGCGGGAAATGCACCTTACGACACTGGAAGACAGAAGAGTAAGGGGAAACATGATCACAACCTACAAAATCCTCAGAGGTATCGACCGGGTAAACAAAGATAAACGATTCAACACTGGAGGGACGCGAACAAGGGGACACAGGTGGAAACTGAGTACCCACATGAACCACAGAGACGTTAGAAGGAACTTTTTCAGTGTCAGAGTAGTTAATCGATGGAATGCATTAGGCAGTGATGTGGTGGAGGCTGACTCCATACACAGTTTTAAATGTAGATATGATAGAGCCCAGTAGGCTCATGAATCTGTACACCAGTTGATTGACAGTTGAGAGGCGGGACCAAAGAGCCAAAGCTCAACCCCAGCAAGCACAAATAGGTGAGTACAAATAGGTGAGTACACCAGTAAATGTAAAGTTATGGAAATGGGATCAGGTGACAGGAGACCAAAGGGACAGTACACAATGAAGGGGAACAGCCTACCTGTAACGATTCGAGAAAGAGACCTGGCAGTGGATGTGACACCTAATCTAACTCCTGAGGCACATATAAATAGGATAACGACAGCAGCGTACTCTACACTGGCGAAAATTAGAACTTCATTCAGAAACCTAAATGAGGAAGCTTTTAGGGCGCTTTACACTGCCTACGTGAGACCCGTCTTAGAGTATGCCACGCCATCATGGAGCCCCCACCTGAAGAAACACATAAAGAAACTGGAGAAGGTTCAGAGGTTTGTGACGAGGCTTGTCCCAGAGTTACGAGGGATGGGATATGAAGAGCGGCTGAAGGAACTGAACCTTACGACACTAGAGAAAAGAAGGGAGAGAGGAGATATGATAGGGACATATAAAATACTCAGGGGAATTGACAAAGTGGAAATAGATGAAATGTTCACACGTAATAATAACAGAACGAGGGGACATGGGTGGAAACTGGAAACTCAGATGAGTCACAGAGATGTTAGGAAGTTTTCTTTTAGCGTGAGAGTAGTAGAAAAATGGAATGCACTTGGGGAACAGGTTGTGGAAGCAAATACTATTCATACTTTTAAAACTAGGTATGATAGGGAAATGGGACAGGAGTCATTGCTGTAAACAACCGATAGCTAGAAAGGCGGGATCCAAGAGTCAATGCTCGATCCTGCAAGCACATAGAGGTGAGTACATATAGGTGAGTACACACACACACACACACACACACACACACACACACACACACACACACACACACACACACACACACACACACACACACACACACACACACACACACACACACACACACACACACTAACTATGCTAACTAGGGAAACTATGAGGAGATAACAGAATGCCAAGCATATATAGCATGGGAAACAGAGCTCAAGGAAAAGACGGCCCAAGATATGATGGAATACATCAGGCAAAAATGGAAGGACGCAGCAAACAAGTTTGTCCCAGTCTAAAAGGAAAACAGTGAAACGAAGATGAGAAACCCATGGTTTAATCAGAGATGTAGGCTAGCTAAGCAGCAAAGTAAAAGGGCATGGAGAAACTATAGGAATAACAGGACACTGGAGAGCAGAGAAAGGTACCAGAATGCCAGGAATGAATATGTTAGGATGAGAAGAGAGGCAGAAAGACAATACGAAAATGACATCGCAAGCAAGGCAAAGACTCAGCCTAAATTCCTGCATAGCCACATCAGGAGAAAAACAACAGTAAAGGAACAGGTTATGAAATTAAGGATAGGGGCAGAAGGATTCACTACAAACGACAAGGAAGTGTGTGAGGAACTGAATAAGAAATTCCAAGAGGTCTTCACCTTAGAGCAAGGAGAAATTCCAGAGATAAGAGAGGGAATAGCTAATCAGGAACCACTGGAAGAGTTTGAGATTACCAGCGGGGAAGTAAGGAAGTGTTTACTAGAGTTGGATGTGACAAAGGCTATAGGCCCAGATGGAATCTCCCCTTGGATACTAAAGGAAGGAGCAGAAGAACTGTGTCTCCCACTCTCCATAATGTATAACAAATCACTAGCAACAGGGGAACTGCCAGAAATTTGGAAAGCAGCTAACGTAGTCCCGATATACAAGAAAGGGGATAGACAGCAGGCACTGAATTACAGGCCAATGTCCCTAACCTGCATACCATGCAAGCTGATGGAGAAGATTGTGCGAAGAAAGCTAGTGGAACAGCTGGAGCGAAAGAACTTTGTAACACAGCATCAACATGGATTCAGGGATGGCAGGTCGTGCCTCACAGGGTTACGTGAATTGTACGACCAGGCAAGAAAGAGAAGGGTGGGCAGACTGCATATTTTTGGATTGTCAGAAAGCCTTTGATACAGTGCCACACAAGAGGCTAGTGAAAAAGCTGGAGATGCAGGCTGGAGTGAAAGGGAAGGTACTCCGTTGGATACAGGAGTACCTAAGCAACAGGAGACAACAAGCCAGTGTGAGGGGTGAGGTCTCAGATTGGCGAGACATTACGAGTGGAGTCCCGCAGGGGTCAGTCCCTGGACCTATACTGTTTCTGATATATGTGAATGATCTCCCAGAGAGTATAGAATCGTTTCTCTCAATGTTTGCCGATGATGCAAAAATTATGAGGAGGATTGAAACTGAGGACGATAGTAGGAGGCTTCAAGATGACCTAGACAGACTGAGTGATTGGTCCAACAAATGGCTGTTGAAGTTCAACCCGAGTAAAAGCAAAGTAATGAAACTAGGCAGTGGAAATAGGAGGTCAAACACAGGATACAGAATAGGAGATGAAGTACTTAATGAAACGAACAGAGAGAAAGATCTAGGAGTTGATATCACACCAAACCTGTCTCCTGAAGCCCACATGAAAAGTATAACGTCTGCGGCATATGTGAGGCTGGCTAACATCAGATCAGCGTTCAGGAACCTGTGTAAGGAATCATTCAGAATCTTGTACACCACATATGTAAGACCAATCCAGGAGTATGCGGCCCCAGCATGGAGCCCATACCTTGTCAAGCACAAGACGAAGCTGGAAAAAAGTCCAAAGGTATGCCACTAGACTAGTCCCAGAACTAAGAGGCATGAGTTACGAGGAAAGGCTGCGGGAAATGCACCTTACAACACTGGAACACAGAAGAGTAAGGGGAAACATGATCACAACCTACAAAATCCTCAGAGGTATCGACCGGGTAAACAAAGATAAACAATTCAACACTGGAGGGACGCGAACAAGGGGACACAGGTGGAAACTGAGTACCCACATGAACCACAGAGACGTTAGAAGGAACTTTTTCAGTATCAGAGTAGTTAATCGATGGAATGCATTACGCAGTGATGTGGTGGAGGCTGACTCCATACACAGTTTTAAATGTAGATATGATAGAGCCCAGTAGGCTCATGAATCTGTACACCAGTTGTTTGACAGTTGAGAGGCGGGACCAAAGAGCCAAAGCTCAACCCCCGCAAGCACAAATAGGTGAGTACAAATAGGTGAGTACACACACACACACGCACACACACACACACACACACACACACACACACTCACACACACACACACACACAAACACACACACACACACACACACACACACACACACACACACACACGCACGCACACACACACACACACACACACACACACACACACACACACACACACACACACACACACACACACACACACACACACACACACACACACACACACACACACACACACACACACACACACACACACACACACACACACACACACACAAACACACTAACTATGCTAACTAGGGAAACTATGAGGAGATAAGAAAATGCCTAGCAGATATAGCATGGGAAACAGAGCTCAGGGAAAAGACGGCCCAAGATATGACGAATTACATCACGCAAAAATGCAAGGACGCAGCAAACAAGTTTGTCCCAGTCCAAAAGGAAAACAGTGAAATGAAGATGAGAAACCCATGGTTTAATCAGAGATGTAGGCTAGCTAAGCAGCAAAAGAAAAGGGCATGGAAAAACTATATGAATAACAGGACACTGGAGAGCAGAGAAAGATACCAGAATGCCAGGAATGAATATGTCAAGATGAGAAGAGAGGCAGAAAGGCAATACGAAAATGACATCGCAAGCAAGGCAAAGACTCAGCCTAAATTGCTGCATAGCCACATCTGGAGAAAAACAACACTAAAGGAACAGGTAATGAAATTAAGGATAGGGGCAGAAGGATTCACTACAAACGACAAGGAAGTGTGTGAGGAACTGAATAAGAAATTCCAAGAGGTCTTCACCTTAGAGGAAGGAGAAATCCCAGAGATAAGAGAGGGAATAGCTAACTAGGAACCAATGGAAGAGTTTGAGATTACCAACGGGGAAGTACGGAAGTGTTTACTAGAGTTGGATGTGACAAAGGCTATAGGCCCAGATGGAATCTCCCCTTGGATACTAAAGGAAGGAGCAGAAGAACTGTGTCTCCCACTCTCCATAGTGTATAACAAATCACTAGCAACAGGGGAACTGCCAGAAATTTGGAAAGCAGCTAACGTAGTCCCGATATACAAGAAAGGGGATAGACAGCAGGCACTGAATTACAGGCCAATGTCCCTAACCTGCATACCATGCAAGCTGATGGAGAAGATTGTGCGAAGAAAGCTAGTGGAGCAGCTGGAGCGAAAGAACTTTGTAACACAGCATCAACATGGATTCAGGGATGGCAGGTCGTGCCTCACAGGGTTACTTGAATTCTACGACCAGGCAAGAAAGAGAAGGGTGGGCAGACTGCATATTTTTGGATTGTCAGAAAGCCTTTGATACAGTGCCACACAAGAGGCTAGTGAAAAAGCTGGAGATGCAGGCTGGAGTGAAAGGGAAGGTACTCCGTTGGATACAGGAGTACCTAAGCAACAGGAGACAAGCCAGTGTGAGGGGTGAGGTCTCAGATTGGCGAGACGTTACGAGTGGAGTCCCGCAGGGGTCAGTCCCTGGTCCTATACTGTTTCTGATATATGTGAATGATCTCCCAGAGAGTATAGAATCGTTTCTCTCAATGTTTGCCGATGATGCAAAAATTATGAGGAGGATTGAAACTGAGGACGATAGTAGGAGGCTACAAGATGACCTAGACAGACTGAGTGATTGGTCCAACAAATGGCTGTTGAAGTTCAACCCGAGTAAATGCAAAGTAATGAAACTAGGCAGTGGAAATAGGAGGCCAAACACAGGATACAGAATAGGAGATGAAGTATTTAATGAAACGAACAGAGAGAAAGATCTAGGAGTTGATATCACACCAAACCTGTCTCCTGAAGCCCACATAAAAAGTATAACGTCTGCGGCATATGCGAGACTGGCTAACATCAGAACAGCGCTCAGGAACCTTTGTAAGGAATCATTCAGAATCTTGTACACCACATATGTAAGACCAATCCAGGAGTATGCGGCCCCAGCATGGAGCCCATACCTTGTCAAGCACAAGACGAAGCTGGAAAAAGTCCAAAGGTATGCCACTAGACTAGTCCCAGAACTAAGAGGCATGAGTTACGAGGAAAGGCTGCGGGAAATGCACCTTACTACACTGGAAGACAGAAGAGTAAGGGGAAACATGATCACAACCTACAAAATCCTCAGAGGTATCGACCGGGTAAACAAAGATAAACGATTCAACACTGGAGGGACGCGAACAAGGGGACACAGGTGGAAACTGAGTACCCACATGAACCACAGAGACGTTAGAAGGAACTTTTTCAGTGTCAGAGTAGTTAATCGATGGAATGCATTAGGCAGTGATGTGGTGGAGGCTGACTCCATACACAGTTTTAAATGTAGATATGATAGAGCCCAGTAGGCTCATGAATCTGTACACCAGTTGATTGACAGTTGAGAGGCGGGACCAAAGAGCCAAAGCTCAACCCCAGCAAGCACAAATAGGTGAGTACAAATAGGTGAGTACACCAGTAAATGTAAAGTTATGGAAATGGGATCAGGTGACAGGAGACCAAAGGGACAGTACACAATGAAGGGGAACAGCCTACCTGTAACGATTCGAGAAAGAGACCTGGCAGTGGATGTGACACCTAATCTAACTCCTGAGGCACATATAAATAGGATAACGACAGCAGCGTACTCTACACTGGCGAAAATTAGAACTTCATTCAGAAACCTATGCCCGAAAGGTATGCCCGAAACGCTCTGCGTAATAGTGGCTTTAGGCATTGTATGTACTAGCTATACCTATAAGTTAAACAATCCTTGTAAATATTTATTGTATGTATGTACCTTACCTAAATAAAATTGTATTGTATTGTATACCTAAATGAGGAAGCTTTTAGGGCGCTTTACACTGCCTACGTGAGACCCGTCTTAGAGTATGCCGCGCCATCATGGAGCCCCCACCTGAAGAAACACATAAAGAAACTGGAGAAGGTTCAGAGGTTTGCGACGAGGCTTGTCCCAGAGTTACGAGGGATGGGATATGAAGAGCGGCTGAAGGAACTGAACCTTACGACACTAGAGAAAAGAAGGGAGAGAGGAGATATGATAGGGACATATAAAATACTCAGGGGAATTGACAAAGTGGAAATAGATGAAATGTTCACACGTAATAATAACAGAACGAGGGGACATGGGTGGAAACTGGAAACTCAGATGAGTCACAGAGATGTTAGGAAGTTTTCTTTTAGCGTGAGAGTAGTAGAAAAATGGAATGCACTTGGGGAACAGGTTGTGGAAGCAAATACTATTCATACTTTTAAAACCAGGTATGATAGGGAAATGGGACAGGAGTCATTGCTGTAAACAACCGATAGCTAGAAAGGCGGGATCCAAGAGTCAATGCTCGATCCTGCAAGCACATATAGGTGAGTACATATAGGTGAGTACACACACACACACACACACACACACACACACACACACACACACACACACACACACACACACACACACACTAACTATGCTAACTAGGGAAACTATGAGGAGATAAGAGAATGCCTAGCATATATAGCATGGGAAACAGAGCTCAGGGAAAAGACGGCCCAAGATATGATGGAATACATCAGGCAAAAATGGAAGGACGCAGCAAACAAGTTTGTCCCAGTCTAAAAGGAAAACAGTGAAACGAAGATGAGAAACCCATAGTTTAATCAGAGATGAAGCCTAGCTAAGCAGCAAAGTAAAAGGGCTTGGAGAAACTATAGGAATAACAGGACACTGGAGAGCAGAGAAAGGTACCAGAATGCCAGGAATGAATATGTTAGGATGAGAAGAGAGGCAGAAAGACAATACGAAAATGACATCGCAAGCAAGGCAAAGACTCAGCCTAAATTGCTGCATAGCCACATCAGGAGAAAAACAACAGTAAAGGAACAGGTTATGAAATTAAGGATAGGGGCAGAAGGATTCACTACAAACGACAAGGAAGTGTGTGAGGAACTGAATAAGAAATTCCAAGAGGTCTTCACCTTAGAGCAAGGAGAAATTCCAGAGATAAGAGAGGGAATAGCTAACCAGGAACCACTGGAAGAGTTTGAGATTACCAGCGGGGAAGTAAGGAAGTGTTTACTAGAGTTGGATGTGACAAAGGCTATAGGCCCAGATGGAATCTCCCTTTGGATACTAAAGGAAGGAGCAGAAGAACTGTGTCTCCCACTCTCCATAGTGTATAACAAACCACTAGCAACAGGGGAACTGTCAGAAATTTGGAAAGCAGCTAACGTAGTCCCGATATACAAGAAAGGGGATAGACAGGAGGCACTGCATTACAGGCCAATGTCCCTAACCTGCATACCATGCAAGCTGATGGAGAAGATTGTGCGAAGAAAGCTAGTGGAGCAGCTGGAGCGAAAGAACTTTGTAACACAGCATCAACATGGATTCAGGGATGGCAGGTCGTGCCTCACAGGGTTACTTGAATTCTACGACCAGGCAAGAAAGAGAAGGGTGGGCAGACTGCATATTTTTGGATTGTCAGAAAGCCTTTGATACAGTGCCACACAAGAGGCTAGTGAAAAAGCTGGAGATGCAGGCTGGAGTGAAAGGGAAGGTACTCCGTTGGGTACAGGAGTACCTAAGCAACAGGAGACAACAAGCCAGTGTGAGGGGTGAGGTCTCAGATTGGCGAGACGTTACGAGTGGAGTCCCGCAGGGGTCAGTCCCTGGACCTATACTGTTTCTGATATATGTGAATGATCTCCCAGAGAGTATAGAATCGTTTCTCTCAATGTTTGCCGATGATGCAAAAATTATGAGGAGGATTGAAACTGAGGACGATAGTAGGAGGCTACAAGATGACCTAGACAGACTGAGTGATTGGTCCAACAAATGGCTGTTGAAGTTCAACCCGAGTAAATGCAAAGTAATGAAACTAGGCAGTGGAAATAGGAGGCCAAACACAGGATACAGAATAGGAGATGAAGTACTTAATGAAACGAACAGAGAGAAAGATCTAGGAGTTGATATCACACCAAACCTGTCTCCTGAAGCCCACATAAAAAGTATAACGTCTGCGGCATATGCGAGGCTGGCTAACATCAGAACAGCCCTCAGGAACCTGTGTAAGGAATCATTCAGAATCTTGTACACCACATATGTAAGACCAATCCAGGAGTATGCGGCCCCAGCATGGATCCCATACCTTGTCAAGCACAAGACAAAGCTGGAAAAAGTCCAAAGGTATGCCACTAGACTAGTCCCAGAACTAAGAGGCATGAGTTACGAGGAAAGGCTGCGGGAAATGCACCTTACGACACTGGAAGACAGAAGAGTAAGGGGAAACATGATCACAACCTACAAAATCCTCAGAGGTATCGACCGGGTAAACAAAGATAAACGATTCAACACTAGAGGGACGCGAACAAGGGGACACAGGTGGAAACTGAGTACCCACATGAGCCACAGAGACGTTAGAAGGAACTTTTTCAGTGTCAGAGTAGTTAATGGATGGAATGCATTAGGCAGTGATGTGGTGGAGGCTGACTCCATACACAGTTTTAAATGTAGATATGATAGAGCCCAGTAGGCTCATGAATCTGTACACCAGTTGATTGACAGTTGAGAGGCGGGACCAAAGAGCTAAAGCTCAACTCCCGCAAGCACAACTAGGTGAGTACACACACTCACTAATAATAATCCTTTTGCTTACTGTCCTCTAACAGGCTTTTCTCTCTCTTGTCAGTATTGTGAAGTAGACGAGGAAGTTGCCACACAGAGGAAGGCGCTGCTGGAGCTGGAGGAGGACATGAGCTATGCTGTGCTGGACGACGACGGTGACCAACAAACACAGCACCACTCGGCTGAACGTGACTCTGACAATGAGGGAACCACACATGTAACGACCTCCCCAGCAACATACCTGCAAGACCTGGGACTCATGGCCGCTTACATTGGTATAAATGCTGGCCACGTACCTGCCCGGTACCGCCACCCGTTCACCCAGAGCAGCATCTACTCCTCCGTGGACAGTGTAGCCAGAGCCCAGGCTGCAGCATACGCCATGTGGGGCGTCCATGTTGGTGACATACGCCGTCGGCCTGGGCGCCTCAGTCAACTGTCTCACCACCGTCGACAAGGAACACCTTCCGTGTTGCGCCGCACAGTGTCTGACTACTTCCGCCACCTGGCCACACCCTCACCTCTCCCAGACCATCACTTGGTGGGCTCCTGTCCACACCTGTCTCACCCTCCTGTCTTGGCCCACAACCCCTTGGCTTATCCTCTCCGGCATGTTGTGTCTCTGCCAGCAGCACTTGACACCCTGCCCTCTCACTCAGAGGACCAGGCACTTGACACCATGCCCTCTCACTCACAGTACCTGGAACTTGACACCATGTCCTCTGACTCACAGTACCTTGCACTTGACCCCATGCCCTCACACTCACAGTAGATAACACTTGACACTTTGCCCACTCACAGTACCTGGCACTTGAAAACATACCCCCCTGATTCACAGTGGCTGGCACTTAACACTATACAATCTCACTCACAGTAGATTGCACTTGTCACCATGCACTCTCACTCTCAGTCCCTGGCACCTCACTCAATACCCCTTGACTCACAGTAGCTGGTACCATGCCTTTTTACTCAGAGTACCTAGCACTTGACACCAAACCCCTAGACTCACAGTAGCAGGCACTTGACATCATCACACCGTACCCTTTCACAATACGTACCCAACTTCTCACACCGTACCCTTTCACAATACGTACCCAACTTCTCACACCATACCCTATCACAATACGTACCCAACTTCTCACACCGTACCCTTTCACAATACGTACCCAACTTCTCACACCGTACCCTTTCACAATACGTACCCATCTTCTCACACCGTACCCTTTCACAATACGTACCCAACTTCTCACACCGCACTGTACCATCTCACACTGTACACAACATCACATCCTGATACATCACACCCTACCCTCTCACTCACAATAGCAGGCACTAGTGTGCTTGTGTATAACTATACCTGTACCAGTCTTAACACTAGTGTGCTTGTGTATAACTATACCTGTACCAGTCTTAACACTGGTGTGCTTGTGTATAACTATACCTGTACCAGTCTTAACACTAGTGTGCTTGTGTATAACTATTCCTGTACCAGTCTTAACACTAGTGTGCTTGTGTATAACTATACCTGTACCAGTCTTAACATTAATTTGCTTGTGTATAACTATTCCTGTAACAAGTCTTAACACTAGTGGGCTTGTGTATAACTATTCCTGTACCTGTCTAAACACTAATGTGCTTGTGTATAACTATTCCTGTACCAAGTCTTAACCCTGGTGTGCTTGTGTATAACTATTCCTGTACCAAGTCTTAACCCTGGTGTGCTTGTGTATAACTGTTCCTGTACCAAGTCTTAACCCTGGTGTGCTTGTGTATAACTATTCCTGTACCAAGTCTTAACCCTGGTGTGCTTGTGTATAACTATTCCTGTACCAAGTCTTAACCCTGGTGTGCTTGTGTTTAACTATTCCTATACCAGTCTAAAGACTAATGTGCTTGTGTATACCTATTCCTGTTCCAAGTCTTAACCCTGGTGTGCTTGTGTATAACTATTCCTGTACCAAGTCTTAACCCTGGTGTGTTTGTATATAGCTATTCCTGTACCAAGTCTTAACCCTGGTGTGCTTGTATATAACTATTCCTGTACCAGTCTTAACACTGGTGTGCTTGTGTTTAACTATTCCTATACCAGTCTAAAGACTAATGTGCTTGTGTATACCTATTCCTGTTCCAAGTCTTAACCCTGGTGTGCTTGTGTATAACTATTCCTGTACCAAGTCTTAACCCTGGTGTGCTTGTGTATAACTATTCCTGTACCAAGTCTTAACCCTGGTGTGCTTGTGTATAACTATTCCTGTACCAGTCTTAACACTAATGTGCTTGTGTATAACTATTCCTGTACCAAGTCTTAACCCTGGTGTGCTTGTGTATAACTATTCCTGTACCAAGTCTTAACCCTGGTGTGCTTGTGTATAACTATTCCTGTACCAGTCTTAACACTAATGTGCTTGTGTATAACTATTCCTGTACCAAGTCTTAACCCTGGTGTGCTTGTGTATAACTATTCCTTTACCAAGTCTTAACCCTGGTGTGTTTGTGTATAGCTATTCCTGTACCAAGTCTTAACCCTGGTGTGCTTGTATATAACTATTCCTGTACCAGTTATAACACTGGTGTGCTTGTGTATAACTATATCTGTACCAGTCTTAACCCTGGTGTGCTTGTGTATAACTATTCCTGTACCAAGTCTTAACCCTGGTGTGCTTGTATATAACTATTCCTGTACCAGTTTTAACACTGGTGTGCTTGTGTATAACTATATCTGTACCAGTCTTAACCCTGGTGTGCTTGTGTATAACTATTCCTGTACCAAGTCTTAACCCTGGTGTGCTTGTGTATAACTATTCCTGTACCAGTCTTAACACTAATGTGCTTGTGTATAACTATTCCTGTACCAAGTCTTAACCCTGGTGTGCTTGTGTATAACTATTCCTTTACCAAGTCTTAACCCTGGTGTGTTTGTGTATAGCTATTCCTGTACCAAGTCTTAACCCTGGTGTGCTTGTATATAACTATTCCTGTACCAGTTTTAACACTGGTGTGCTTGTGTATAACTATATCTGTACCAGTCTTAACCCTGGTGTGCTTGTGTATAACTATTCCTGTACCAAGTCTTAACCCTGGTGTGCTTGTATATAACTATTCCTGTACCAGTTTTAACACTGGTGTGCTTGTGTATAACTATATCTGTACCAGTCTTAACCCTGGTGTGCTTGTGTATAACTATTCCTGTACCAAGTCTTAACCCTGGTGTGCTTGTGTATAACTATTCCTGTACCAGTCTTAACACTGGTGTGCTTGTGTATAACTATTCCTGCACCAGTCTTAACCCTGGTGTGCTTGTGTATAACTATTCCTGTACCAAGTCTTAACACTAGTGTGCTTGTGTATAACTATACCTGTACCAGTCTTAACCCTGGTGTGGTTGTGTATAACTATATCTGCACCAGTCTTAATACTGGT
Source organism: Procambarus clarkii (assembly GCF_040958095.1). Taxonomy (NCBI): domain Eukaryota; kingdom Metazoa; phylum Arthropoda; class Malacostraca; order Decapoda; family Cambaridae; genus Procambarus; species Procambarus clarkii. The sequence continues at coordinate 28,162,565 of NC_091194.1, forward strand.
GTTCTTGTGTATAACTATTCCTGTACCAAGTCTTAACCCTAGTGTGCTTGTGTATAACTATTCCTGTACCAGTCTTAACACTTGGAAGGTTATTTATTAGTATGTATGGACTTTGACTTAGCACTAGAGTGCTTTTAATTTGATTTAATAAATGGTTTACTTAAAGTAATTTTTCACTGTAGCTTGAGTGTCATGATTAGCATATTTATTACTTAAATAATATTTGTGTTTGTATGTCTTGATATTAGCATGATTAGGTTGTTCCCTTGTAATTACTAAGATGCAACTTAACTTGTACTTGTGAGTAACTATTCTGTTTTAACATTGCAGTGAATGAATTCCGATGATCTTGTATCATAATATGTACTGTTCTCAGTATTGTAAGTTGGTTAAAAAAAAGAGCTGTATGATCTGTCCTTATTTGAAAAGTCATTACTTGTTGACGAGTAATATAAATATTGTCATCTTAGCTCTCTAGTTGTTGAGCTGTGTGGTCATGGTTAGTTGGCCTCAGCTAGCCATGGTTGTTGAGCTGTGTGTCCGTGGTTAGTTGGCCTCAGCTAGCCATGGTTGTTGAGCTGTGTGTCCGTGGTTAGTTGGCCTCAGCTAACCATGGTTGTTGAGCTGTTTGTCCGAGGTTAGTTGGCCTCAGCTAACCATGGTTGTTGAGCTGTGTGTCCATGGTTAGTTGGCCTCAGCTAGTCCTGGTTGATCAGTTGAGTGTTCATGGTCAACCCATCCTCCTGTTTAGATAGTAGTGGTTTTAACTATGTGCGCAATAGTACAAATATTGACGTACTAAGCAATTAGACAGTAGAATTTGGTACTATTCACTCTATATATTCCGAAAAAAATGACGCTGAAAAACAAACTTAAATATTTCAAGGCCTAGTATAGAACACATATGTACTATATTATGCCTCAGGTAGCGTGTATTAGGCCTATGGAGATTAAGTTAGGATAGCTTAGCTTGTCTTTGCAGCATAAATACAAAACCTATTCCGGTTTGGCCAAATTAGTAGAAATTTCTACTTTATAATTGCGTTGTTCGTGTGTATATGTACTAAGGTCCTAATGCACTGTGGAGAAATGCCCAACAGACCACTGGAACATTATCTAACACAGTGCACAGTTACACACACAACAGACCACTGGAACATTATCTAACACAGTGCACAGTTACAAACCCATTAAGATTTCAACTTAGATTCAACAGAGCAGAAGAAGTTGTTAAACACATATGGCAAAATCTTTCTCAAACGACCATACGAGTAATAAATACTCATACTCCGCCCAAGTAAAACAGAAACAAGCAACATTTAGTAGGTCAGCCAAAGGCTTAGGGCCCGCGAAGGAATATTCTTGCAAAAAAAAAAAAAAATATATGGTCCTAATCGTTATTATAAGTACTACCAAAACAGGAGGATAGGCTGTCATGGTCAGTTGGTATCAGCTAGCCCTTGTTGATCTGTTGTGTGTTCATGGCCAGTTAGCCTCAGATATCTACAGTTAATGAGCTGTGTGGTTCATGGCCACTTGACATCAGTTATCTCTGTAATCTGCTGGTGATTATAGAGCTGAGTGTCGGAAAATCCGACACCATTTAATAATATCATACAGACAGATAATATTGCTGTGTTGTATAAACAAGTTAACCCATAGAAAATGTAATTTGTAGTGGAATTTCCGTCTATAGAAAACGGGATATCATTACCACATACTATTATAAATTCACCACCTATTATGGTGGGAATTATTCTTAAATACATTAGTCTTTGCACTTTACCATCATAAAAACATCTCATATAAATTAACTTAATTATCAGAATTAAAATAGAGTAAATGTGACCCTTCTATCACTTACTGTCATCTGGACAATGTAGGCCAGTAGAGTCAGTGAGGAGGGAGTGGGCAGCCATTGTTTGTACTGAGACCAGAGGCATGGGAGCAATTTGGCTCCTGTTAATTTTACTTGGACGAAGTGTTATGGAAACCAAAGGTGTACCATCATCAACACGCTGTCAACAAATACAAGTTAAGTGTTCTACCGAAACCCATTTATCTATCATTTATGGCCATTAATGTCATTAGGTAGGGTGGTCCAGTTAGAGCACGAGATCGCCTCATACTAAAGGTAATTAAGCCTAGGTCTGTATGGTTCCATGTATAGTGTTTTCTCTGATATAGCTGTCATATATTAGGATTCTGGCTTTACAGCTAGCGTCCTTTTCACAGGTCAAGACGAGGAAGCATGCTTTGTGCATCAGTTACCAGGGTGATGGAAGCTACCTCAAAGAGGGAAAATGTGGTGTCTACATCCTGGTTATACCTGGTGGACTAAGGCCTGCTGTACAATAAGATAAGGAACCTCTTCAATGTGTAGTTAATACTGTAGTTTGATTGGCTGCATATATATAAATTCAATAATATAAACCCCCCTAATGTGTAGAGGATCGATTTGTGAGATTATGAGATTATTGCAGAAATACAGTCCACTTATCATTATACAAATTGCTATCGAAGTATATAAATTAATGTAAATATAAATTAAATATAAATTCATATAAATTAAATAAATATAAATCTCACAGGTCGGTTCTCACACTGAGGACGATATGTGTTTATCACTGATATTTAACAATGTGTTTATCACTGATATTTAACAATGTGTTTATCACTGATATTTAACAATGTGTTTATCACTGATATTTAACAATGTGTTTATCACTGATATTTAACAATGTGTTTATCACTGATATTTAACAATGTGTTTATCACTGATATTTAACAATGTGTTTATCACTGATATTTAACAATGTGTTTATCACTGATATTTAACAATATGTTTATCACTGATATTTAACAATATGTTTATCACTGATATTTAACAATGTGTTTATCACTGATATTTAACAATGTGTTTATCACTGATATTTAACAATGTGTTTATCACTAATATTTAACAATGTGTTTAACATGTTATTCAATATATTTTTGCTTTCATTTTTCACAGGATCTGATTTCTATATATTATTTATATGGGTCAAAAAGATTAGTAATATCAGCCGATATATTTTGGTCAATATGTTTCCCGACCCAATTTAAAATTTTAATATTGATCATGTTTTAATTAACTTATTATAATGACACATATAATTCAAGAAATGCCTTAAAATAGTTCCTGTTGCATTTATGAAATTGCACAAGCCTGCATTTTGAAATATGTTTTCTATTGTCAGAGTTTATTTTTTTGCTCTGAATCTAAATTACATCGCTGTGCTGAACTAAAATATTGCCAAGGTTTCGTTCAATCAGCTTAGATTTCTCACCTATTCCAGTATCTGATAAAACCTTGTCTGTAGGTTAAAATTCTCAACAGCAATATACATTAACGTGTAAGAAAAGTTGTCTTCAATGATTTTGGTTTGTGTTTTGTAGTGGTAAGGTCAGCGGGCTAACATGTTAGTGTTCCGTCGTCTCTGGTACCTTCCTTACATAGTAGGAATATGTTGGTGGAACCTGGCCCCTTGTTCCTCACTCTAGTCAACAACAGTTCTCAGGGAAATAATTCAGATGCGATCTGAGAAAATACAATTATACTGACATCAATGCTCACAGACTTGATATTCTTTATCAGTTCTTCAACATCCATGTTCCAGACGTAATACTCTTTATCAGATCTTCAACATCCATGTTCCAGACTTAATACTCTTTATCAGATCTTCAACACCCATGTTCCAGACTTAATACTCTTTATCAGTTCTTCAACATCCATGTTCCAGACTTAATACTCTTTATCAGATCTTCAACATCCATGTTCCAGACTTAATACTCTTTATCAGATCTTCAGCATCCATGTTCCAGACTTAATACTCTTTATCAGATCTTCAACATCCATGTTCCAGACTTAATACTCTTTATCAGTTCTTCAACATCCATGTTCCAGACTTAATACTCTTTATCAGTTCTTCAACAAAGTGCACGAATTCTGAAATTCTGCGGTTCCAGGAAATTTATTCACTTCTGATATGAAGGCTTGCCTTGCATTCCTCTCAGTCTCACTCATTACTCTTTCCTACTGGTCGTCCTTTCTCAGAACCATCATAAATTCCTCCATACAATTTAGCATCACTTTAACATGAACATTTATGTTCTATGAAAACAGAAGCTAGACTTTCTTTATTCATGATCTTGATTCTTTTTCATCAATTCACGTTACACATAAAGAGGTGGCAGTAAAATTTGAGGAGGACAGACTAGAGGTTTAGCAGCCACATTATGTGAGGCAGGTTGAAGGGCTTCTGGAGATGGCCTCCACTACACTCATAGTGTTTGTCACCTGCTCCACTCTCCCTCAAAGACAACCCGGGTATTTGGACTAGCCTCCCTGCACTCATATTATTACAGACATAAACAAAACTGAAAGGTAAGCTTTTATCTGAATAAAATTAGATTACGAGAAAACTTGAGCTGATCATAGGTAACCAAATACAGATTTGAATTCAACTCCTTGAAAATTTACAGAATCTGTCTACAAAAACTTGACAGTAATAATGACGCAGGCTTGTGCATAATCAATCATTTATATGTATTATTTAAAGAGTATTAGCAACATAACATCCTGTTCTCAGTTTAGGCAAGAGATGTTGTCGATCCTCTCGTAGGGTAGTTAGATTAATTGAACACAGTTATATTATTCAATAAACCAGGATTAATCTGTATCATCAACAACCATCAAGTGATAAGTAGGTTTACCTCAGGTTTTTAATATGTTAAATATTAATTTCACCAAAGAAATATTTAGGCAAAACTGTATGTAATGTGAAACTTTCTATCATTGTATTACATGGTGGTGCTGGATACAACGGACCTATTATAGAATCTGGTAATATTTTGCTTGTTTGCTTATTACTTGACTGTTTGATTATATTTGATGTAAACTTATATATAAGTAAAGTTATGAACATATAAATCTTGCCAGATGGTGGCACTGTTACCAGTGATGGAGTTATGTGTAACTCTCCAGATGGTGACACTGTTACCAGTCGTGGAGTTATGTGTAACTCTCCAGATGGTGACACTGTTACCAGTGGTGGAGTTATGTGTAACTCCAGATGATCACACTGTTACCAGTGGTGGAGTTATGTGTAACTCTCCAGATGGTGACACTGTTACCAGTGGTGGAGTTATGTGTAACTCCAGATGATCACACTGTTACCAGTGGTGGAGTTATGTGTAACTCTCCAGAAGGTCACACTGTTACCAGTCACAGAGTTATGTGTAACGCTCCAGATGGTCACACTGTTACCAGTGGTGGAGTTATGTGTAACTCTCCAGATGGTCACACTGTTACCAGTCGTGGAGTTATGTGTAATTCTCCAGATGGTGGCACTGTTACCAGTCACAGAGTTATGTGTAACGCTCCAGATGGTCACACTGTTACCAGTGGTGGAGTTATGTGTAACTCTCCAAACGATCACACTGTTAACAGTCATGGAGTTATGTGTAACTCTCCAGATGGTGACACTGTTAACAGTCATGGAGTTATGTTTAACTCTCCAGATGGTGACACTGTTAACAGTCATGGAGTTATGTTTAACTCTCCAGATGGTGACACTGTTAACAGTCATGGAGTTATGTGTAACTCTCCAGATGGTCACACTGTTACCAGTCGAGGAGTTATGTGTAACTCTCCAGATGGTCACACTGTTACCAGTGGTGGAGTTACGTGTAACTCTCCAGATGGTCACACTGTTACCAGTGGTGGAGTTATGTGTAACTCTCCAGATGGCCACACTGTTACCAGTCGTGGAGTTATGTGCAACTCTCCAGATGGTCACACTGTTACCAGTGGTGGAGTTATGTGTAACTCTCCAGGTGGTGGCACTGTTACCAGTCGTGGAGTTAGGTGTAACTCTATATATAATGTTGCTGTGTGAGTTTTTTCTTAAATTATCACATTTATTACTTTAGAATTTAATGAACAAAATTCTTAAAAACTCTAGTTTACTCTTTCGAAAGCTGAACAGGAAATAAAATAATAAATAAACATTGTGTTCACCAAAGGAATTTGAGGAATTTCCTTAACTAGTTATCACAGTTCTAACTAATTTGGGAAATTTGCTATATTTGCCTCACACATCTCCATTCATTATAAAAATACAAAAAAAATACAAAATTATGATTTATAATGTTATTTTTTATTTCGTTATGTTACTTTGGCACGGTTTTCATTACACATATTAATGAAATACATGTCAGAAATAATAAATAATTAATGAACAAAAAATTGTTTAATAATCTTTTATTGAAACAAGACAAATAACACTGGCCTAATTATTAATTAAGAGAATAACTAGAAAGTTTAAAATTCCATGATGAATATATAAATATGTATATAGAAGAAGGAGAAGAAAATATCAAAGTGTCCAGAGAGAATCTACAAGATCTACTCTGAGTACTCTTTATTTTCTTCTCCGAGGCTATGGGTCCCTACACTTGCACCATAGGTGGTACCCCACCTATATATATATATATATATATATATATATATATATATATATATATATATATATATATATATATATATATATATATATATATATATATATATATATATATATATATATATATATATGCAAACAAGCCTGAATGGTCCCCAGGACTATATACAACTGAAAACTCACACCCCAGAAGTGACTCGAACCCATACTGCCAGGAGCAATGCAACTGGTATGTACAGGGACGCCTTAATCCACTTGACCATCATGACCGGACATAAGGAAGTGATAGCCAAAGCTATTTGAACCACTTCCCCGCCGGCACTCGGTTGGGAATCTTGGGCATAGCATTTTATCAAATCACCTCATTCTTTGGGGCACACGTGAGGAACACAAATGCAAACAAGCCTGAATGGTCCCCAGGACTATATACAACTGAAAACTCATACCCCAGAAGTGACTCGAACCCATACTGCCAGAAGCAACGCAACTGGTATGTACAGGGACGCCTTAATCCACTTGACCATCACGACCGGACATAAGGAAGTGATAGCCGAAGCTATTTGAACCACTTCCCCGCCGGCACTTGGATGGTAATCATGGGCATAGCATTTTATCAAATCACCTCATTCTTTGGGGCACACGTGAGGAACACAAATGCAAACAAGCCTGAATGGTCCCCAGGACTATATACAACTGAAAACTCACACCCCAGAAGTGACTCGAACCCATACTGCCAGGAGCAACGCAACTGGTATGTACAGGGACGCCTTAATCCACTTGACCATCACGACCGGACATAAGGAAGTGACAGCCGAAGCTATTTGAACCACTTCCCCGCCGGCACTCGGATGGTAATCTTGGGCATAGCATTTTATCAAATCACCTTATTCTTTGGGCCACACATGAGGAACACAAATGCAAACAAGCCTGAATGGTCCCCAGGATTATATACAACTGAAAACTCACACCCCAGAAGTGACTCGAACCCATACTGCCAGGAGCAATGCAACTGGTATGTACAGGGACGCCTTAATCCACTTGACCATCACGACCGGACATAAGGAAGTGACAGCCGAAGCTATTTGAATCACTTCCCCGCCGGCACTCGGATGGTAATCTTGGGCATAGCATTTTATCAAATCACCTCATTCTTTGGGGCACACGTGAGGAACACAAATGCAAACAAGCCTGAATGGTCCCCAGGACTATATACAACTGAAAACTCACACCCCAGAAGTGACTCGAACCCATACTGCCAGGAGCAACGCAACTGGTATGTACAGGGACGCCTTATGTCCGGTCGTGATGGTCAAGTGGATTAAGGCGTCTAATATATATATATATTAATATATATATATATATATATATATATATATATATATATATATATATATATATATATAAATATATATATATATATATATATATATATATATATATATATATATATATATATATATATATATATATATATATATATATATATATATGTCGTACCTAGTAGCCAGAACGCATTTCTCAGCCTACTATGCAAGGCCCGATTTGCCTAATAAGCCAAGTTTTCATGAATTAATTGTTTTTCGACTACCTAACCTACCTAACCTAACCTAACATAACTTTTTCGGCTACCTAACCTAACCTAACATATAAAGATAGGTTAGGTTAGGTTAGGTAGGGTTGGTTGGGTTCGGTCATATATCTACGTTAATTTTAACTCCATTAAAAAAAAATTGACCTCATACATACTGAAATGGGTTGCTTTATCATTTCATAAGAAAAAAAATAGAGAAAATATAGTAATTCATTAAAACTTGGCTTATTATGCAAATCGGGCCTTGCATAGTAGGCTGACAAGTGCGTTCTGGCTACTAGGTACGACATATATATATATATATATATATATATATATATATATATATATATATATATATATATATATATGTCGTACCTAGTAGCCAGAATGCACTTGTCAGCCTACTATGCAAGGCCGTATTTGCCTAATAAGCCAAGTTTTCCTGAATTAATATATTTTCTCTAATTTTTTTCTTATGAAATGATAAAGCTACCCATTTGATTATGTATGAGGTAATTTTTTTTTTATTGGAGTTAAAATTAACGTAGATATATGACCGAACCTAACCAACACTACCTAACCTAACCTAACCAAGCTTTATATGTTAGGTTAGGTTAGGTAGCTGAAAAAGTTAGGTTAGGTTAGGTTAGGTAGGTTAGGTAGTCGAAAAGCAAATAATTCATGAAAACTTGGCTTATTAGGCAAATCGGGCCTTGCATAGTAGGCTGAGAAGTGCGTTCTGGCTACTAGGTACGACATATATATATATATATATATATATATATATATATATATATATATATATATATATATATATATATATATATATATATATGACAATGTCAGACCACGGAGGAAAAATGAAACAGGAAATTTCCTTAAGTACTTTCGTATATTAAATACATCTTCAGAAGGTCCTTCTGAATTAATTGTGACCTTCTGAAGATGTATTTAATATACGAAAGTACTTAAGGAAATTTCCTGTTTCATTTTTCCTCCGTGGTCTGACATTGTCACATTCTTAATCACGTGTTTATTTTCGTGATATACACACACACATATATATATATATATATATATATATATATATATATATATATATATATATATATATATATATATATATATATATATATATATATATATATATATGTTATTAAATATGACCGAAAAGTAAGATTAATAATTCTAACACGCATTTTCTCAATCTTTCGTACATTTCTTTTCACTGTTGGAGGTAAATCAAAAATCAATTCTCCAAAACTCATTTTTATTTCTAGTCTCTGCCTTGTATATCTGATCACGAATTATATCCTGGCGATATTTTATCGTGAAGGCTTGATTCCTTGCTGCTGGGTCGTGCGCTTTAATATTAGTATATTTTGGTAGCAGTGTTTCCTGTAGACATATATTATTAAATATGACCGAAAAAGTATGATTAATAATTCTAACACGAATTTTCTCAATCTTTCGTACATTTCTTTTCACTGTTGGAGGTAAATCAAAAATCAATTCTCCAAAATTCATTTTTATTTCAAGTCTCTGCCTTGTATATCTGATCACGAATCAGATCCTGGCGATATTTTATCGTGAAGGCTTGATTCCTTGCTGCTGGGACGTGCGCTTTAATATTAGTATATTTTGGTAGCAGTCTTTCCTGTAGACATATATTATTAAATATGACCGAAAAAGTAAGATTAATAATTCTAACACGAATTTTCTCAATCTTTCGTACATTTCTTTTCAATGTTGGAGTAAATAAAAAATCAATTCTCCAAAATTCATTTTTATTTCTAGTCTTTGCCTTGTATTTCTGATCACGAATCAGATCCTGGCGATATTTTATCGTGAAGGCTTGATTCCTTGCTGCTGGGTCGTGCGCTTTAGTATTAGTATATTTTGGTAGCAGTCTTTCCTGTAGACATATATTATTAAATATGACTGAAAAAGTAAGATTAATCATTCTAACACGAATTTTCTCAATCTTTCGTACATTTCTTTTCACTGTTGGAGGTAAATAAAAAATCAATTCTCCAAAATTCATTTTTATTTCTAGTCTCTGCCTTGTATATCTGATCACGAATCAGATCCTGGCGATATTTTATCGTGAAGGCTTGATTCCTTGCTGCTGGGTCGTGCGCTTTAATATTAGTATATTTTGGTAGCAGTCTTTCATGTAGACATATGTTATTAAATATGACCGAAAAAGTAAGATTAATAATTCTAACACGAATTTTCTCAATCTTTCGTACATTTCTTTTCACTGTTGGAGGTAAATCAAAAATCAATTCTCCAAAATTCATTTTTATTTCTAGTCTCTGCCTTGTATATCTGATAACGAATCAGATCCTGGCGATATTTTATCGTGAAGGCTTGATTCCTTGCTGCTGGGTCGTGCGCTATAATATTAGTATATTTTGGAAGCAGTCTTTCCTGTTGACATATATTATTAATTATGACTGAAAAAGTAAGATTAATAATTCTAACACGAATTTTCTCAATCTTTCGTACATTTCTTTTCACTGTTGGAGGTAAATCAAAAATCAATTCTCCAAAATTCATTTTTATTTCTAGTCTCTGCCTTGTATATCAGATCACGAATCAGATCCTGGCGATATTTTATCGTGAAGGCTTGATTCATTGCTGCTGGGTCGTGTGCTTTAATATTAGTATATTTTGGTAGCAGTCTTTCCTGTAGACATATATTATTAAATATGACCGAAAAAGTAAGATTAATAATTCTAAAACGAATTTTCTCAATCTTTCGTACATTTCTTTTCAATGTTGGAGGTAAGTTAAAAATCAATTCTCCAAAAATCATTTTTATTTCTAGTCTCTGCCTTGTATATCTGATCACGAATCAGATCCTGGCGATATTTTATCGTGAAGGCTTGATTCCTTGCTGCTGCGTCGTGCGCTTTAATATTAGTATATTTTGGTAGCAGTCTTTCCTGTAGACATATGTTATTAAATATGACCGAAAAAGTAAGATTAATAATTCTAACACGAATTTTCTCAATCTTTCGTACATTTCTTTTCACTGTTGGAGGTAAATCAAAAATCAATTCTCCAAAATTCATTTTTATTTCTAGTCTCTGCCTTGTACATCTGATCACGAATCAGATCCTGGCGATATTTTATCGTGAAGGCTTGATTCCTTGCTGCTGGGTCGTGCGCTTTAATATTAGTATATTTTGGTAGCAGTCTTTCCTGTAGACATATATTATTAAATATGACCGAAAAAGTAAGATTAATAATTCTAACACGAATTTTCTCAATCTTTCGTACATTTCTTTTCACTGTTGGAGGTAAATCAAAAATCAATTCTCCAAAATTAATTTTTATTTCTAGTCTCTGCCTTGTATATCTGATCACGAATCAGATCCTGGCGATATTTTATCGTGAAGGCTTGATTCCTTGCTGCTGGGTCGTGCGCTTTAATATTAGTATATTTTGGTAGCAGTCTTTCCTGTAGACATATATTATTAAATATGACCGAAAAAGTAAGATTAATAATACTAACACGAATTTTCTCAATCTTTCGTACATTTCTTTTCACTGTTGGAGGTGAATCAAAAATCAATTCTCTAAAATTCATTTTTATTTCTAGTCTCTGCCTTGTATATCTGATCACGAATCAGATCCTGGCGATATTTTATCATGAAGGCTTGATTCCTTGCTGCTGGGTCGTGCGCTTTAACATTAGTATATTTTGGTAGCAGTCTTTCCTGTAGACATATATTATTAAATATGACCGAAAAAGTAAGATTAATAATTCTAACACGAATTTTCTCAATCTTTCGTACATTTCTTTTCACTGTTGGAGGTAAATCAAAAATCAATTCTCCAAAATTCATTT
>NC_091194.1:28174999-28269999 GCF_040958095.1 Procambarus clarkii
GGTCGTGCGCTTTAATATTAGTATATTTTGGTAGCAGTCTTTCCTGTAGACATATATTATTAATATGACCGAAAAAGTAAGATTAATAATTCTAACACGAATTTTCTCAATCTTTCGTACATTTCTTTTCACTGTTGGAGGTAAATCAAAAATCAATTCTCCAAAATTCATTTTTATTTCTAGTCTCTGCCTTGTATATCTGATCACGAATCAGATCCTGGCGATATTTTATCGTGAAGGCTTGATTCCTTGCTGCTGGGTCGTGCGCTTTAATATTAGTATATTTTGGTAGCAGTCTTTCCTGTAGACATATATTATTAAATATGACCGAAAAAGTAAGATTAATAATTCTAACACGAATTTTCTCAATCTTTCGTACATTTCTTTTCACTGTTGGAGGTAAATCAAAAATCAATTCTCCAAAATTCATTTTTATTTCTAGTCTCTGCCTTGTATATCTGATCACGAATCAGATCCTGGCGATATTTTATCGTGAAGGCTTGATTCCTTGCTGCTGGGTCGTGCGCTTTAATATTAGTATATTTTGGTAGCAGTCTTTCCTGTAGACATATATTATTAAATATGACCGAAAAAGTAAGATTAATAATTCTAACACGAATTTTCTCAATCTTTCGTACATTTCTTTTCACTGTTGGAGGTAAATCAAAAATCAATTCTCCAAAATTCATTTTTATTTCTAGTCTCTGCCTTGTATATCTGATCACGAATCAGATCCTGGCGATATTTTATCGTGAAGGCTTGATTCCTTGCTGCTGGGTCGTGCGCTTTAATATTAGTATATTTTGGTAGCAGTCTTTCCTGTAGACATATATTATTAAATATGACCGAAAAAGTAAGATTAATAATTCTAACACGAATTTTCTCAATCTTTCGTACATTTCTTTTCACTGTTGGAGGTAAATCAAAAATCAATTCTCCAAAATTCATTTTTATTTCTAGTCTCTGCCTTGTATATCTGATCACGAATCAGATCCTGGCGATATTTTATCGTGAAGGCTTGATTCCTTGCTGCTGGGTCGTGCGCTTTAATATTAGTATATTTTGGTAGCAGTCTTTCCTGTAGACATATATTATTAAATATGACCGAAAAAGTAAGATTAATAATTCTAACACGAATTTTCTCAATCTTTCGTACATTTCTTTTCACTGTTGGAGGTAAATCAAAAATCAATTCTCCAAAATTCATTTTTATTTCTAGTCTCTGCCTTGTATATCTGATCACGAATCAGATCCTGGCGATATTTTATCGTGAAGGCTTGATTCCTTGCTGCTGGGTCGTGCGCTTTAATATTAGTATATTTTGGTAGCAGTCTTTCCTGTAGACATATATTATTAAATATGACCGAAAAAGTAAGATTAATAATTCTAACACGAATTTTCTCAATCTTTCGTACATTTCTTTTCACTGTTGGAGGTAAATCAAAAATCAATTCTCCAAAATTCATTTTTATTTCTAGTCTCTGCCTTGTATATCTGATCACGAATCAGATCCTGGCGATATTTTATCGTGAAGGCTTGATTCCTTGCTGCTGGGTCGTGCGCTTTAATATTAGTATATTTTGGTAGCAGTCTTTCCTGTAGACATATATTATTAAATATGACCGAAAAAGTAAGATTAATAATTCTAACACGAATTTTCTCAATCTTTCGTACATTTCTTTTCACTGTTGGAGGTAAATCAAAAATCAATTCTCCAAAATTCATTTTTATTTCTAGTCTCTGCCTTGTATATCTGATCACGAATCAGATCCTGGCGATATTTTATCGTGAAGGCTTGATTCCTTGCTGCTGGGTCGTGCGCTTTAATATTAGTATATTTTGGTAGCAGTCTTTCCTGTAGACATATATTATTAAATATGACCGAAAAAGTAAGATTAATAATTCTAACACGAATTTTCTCAATCTTTCGTACATTTCTTTTCACTGTTGGAGGTAAATCAAAAATCAATTCTCCAAAATTCATTTTTATTTCTAGTCTCTGCCTTGTATATCTGATCACGAATCAGATCCTGGCGATATTTTATCGTGAAGGCTTGATTCCTTGCTGCTGGGTCGTGCGCTTTAATATTAGTATATTTTGGTAGCAGTCTTTCCTGTAGACATATATTATTAAATATGACCGAAAAAGTAAGATTAATAATTCTAACACGAATTTTCTCAATCTTTCGTACATTTCTTTTCACTGTTGGAGGTAAATCAAAAATCAATTCTCCAAAATTCATTTTTATTTCTAGTCTCTGCCTTGTATATCTGATCACGAATCAGATCCTGGCGATATTTTATCGTGAAGGCTTGATTCCTTGCTGCTGGGTCGTGCGCTTTAATATTAGTATATTTTGGTAGCAGTCTTTCCTGTAGACATATATTATTAAATATGACCGAAAAAGTAAGATTAATAATTCTAACACGAATTTTCTCAATCTTTCGTACATTTCTTTTCACTGTTGGAGGTAAATCAAAAATCAATTCTCCAAAATTCATTTTTATTTCTAGTCTCTGCCTTGTATATCTGATCACGAATCAGATCCTGGCGATATTTTATCGTGAAGGCTTGATTCCTTGCTGCTGGGTCGTGCGCTTTAATATTAGTATATTTTGGTAGCAGTCTTTCCTGTAGACATATATTATTAAATATGACCGAAAAAGTAAGATTAATAATTCTAACACGAATTTTCTCAATCTTTCGTACATTTCTTTTCACTGTTGGAGGTAAATCAAAAATCAATTCTCCAAAATTCATTTTTATTTCTAGTCTCTGCCTTGTATATCTGATCACGAATCAGATCCTGGCGATATTTTATCGTGAAGGCTTGATTCCTTGCTGCTGGGTCGTGCGCTTTAATATTAGTATATTTTGGTAGCAGTCTTTCCTGTAGACATATATTATTAAATATGACCGAAAAAGTAAGATTAATAATTCTAACACGAATTTTCTCAATCTTTCGTACATTTCTTTTCACTGTTGGAGGTAAATCAAAAATCAATTCTCCAAAATTCATTTTTATTTCTAGTCTCTGCCTTGTATATCTGATCACGAATCAGATCCTGGCGATATTTTATCGTGAAGGCTTGATTCCTTGCTGCTGGGTCGTGCGCTTTAATATTAGTATATTTTGGTAGCAGTCTTTCCTGTAGACATATATTATTAAATATGACCGAAAAAGTAAGATTAATAATTCTAACACGAATTTTCTCAATCTTTCGTACATTTCTTTTCACTGTTGGAGGTAAATCAAAAATCAATTCTCCAAAATTCATTTTTATTTCTAGTCTCTGCCTTGTATATCTGATCACGAATCAGATCCTGGCGATATTTTATCGTGAAGGCTTGATTCCTTGCTGCTGGGTCGTGCGCTTTAATATTAGTATATTTTGGTAGCAGTCTTTCCTGTAGACATATATTATTAAATATGACCGAAAAAGTAAGATTAATAATTCTAACACGAATTTTCTCAATCTTTCGTACATTTCTTTTCACTGTTGGAGGTAAATCAAAAATCAATTCTCCAAAATTCATTTTTATTTCTAGTCTCTGCCTTGTATATCTGATCACGAATCAGATCCTGGCGATATTTTATCGTGAAGGCTTGATTCCTTGCTGCTGGGTCGTGCGCTTTAATATTAGTATATTTTGGTAGCAGTCTTTCATGTAGACATATATTATTAAATATGACCGAAAAAGTAAGATTAATAATTCTAACACGAATTTTCTCAATCTTTCGTACATTTCTTTTCACTGTTGGAGGTAAATCAAAAATCAATTCTCCAAAATTCATTTTTATTTCTAGTCTCTGCCTTGTATATCTGATCACGAATCAGATCCTGGCGATATTTTATCGTGAAGGCTTGATTCCTTGCTGCTGGGTCGTGCGCTTTAATATTAGTATATTTTGGTAGCAGTCTTTCCTGTAGACATATATTATTAAATATGACCGAAAAAGTAAGATTAATAATTCTAACACGAATTTTCTCAATCTTTCGTACATTTCTTTTCACTGTTGGAGGTAAATCAAAAATCAATTCTCCAAAATTCATTTTTATTTCTAGTCTCTGCCTTGTATATCTGATCACGAATCAGATCCTGGCGATATTTTATCGTGAAGGCTTGATTCCTTGCTGCTGGGTCGTGCGCTTTAATATTAGTATATTTTGGTAGCAGTCTTTCCTGTAGACATATATTATTAAATATGACCGAAAAAGTAAGATTAATAATTCTAACACGAATTTTCTCAATCTTTCGTACATTTCTTTTCACTGTTGGAGGTAAATCAAAAATCAATTCTCCAAAATTCATTTTTATTTCTAGTCTCTGCCTTGTATATCTGATCACGAATCAGATCCTGGCGATATTTTATCGTGAAGGCTTGATTCCTTGCTGCTGGGTCGTGCGCTTTAATATTAGTATATTTTGGTAGCAGTCTTTCCTGTAGACATATATTATTAAATATGACCGAAAAAGTAAGATTAATAATTCTAACACGAATTTTCTCAATCTTTCGTACATTTCTTTTCACTGTTGGAGGTAAATCAAAAATCAATTCTCCAAAATTCATTTTTATTTCTAGTCTCTGCCTTGTATATCTGATCACGAATCAGATCCTGGCGATATTTTATCGTGAAGGCTTGATTCCTTGCTGCTGGGTCGTGCGCTTTAATATTAGTATATTTTGGTAGCAGTCTTTCCTGTAGACATATATTATTAAATATGACCGAAAAAGTAAGATTAATAATTCTAACACGAATTTTCTCAATCTTTCGTACATTTCTTTTCACTGTTGGAGGTAAATCAAAAATCAATTCTCCAAAATTCATTTTTATTTCTAGTCTCTGCCTTGTATATCTGATCACGAATCAGATCCTGGCGATATTTTATCGTGAAGGCTTGATTCCTTGCTGCTGGGTCGTGCGCTTTAATATTAGTATATTTTGGTAGCAGTCTTTCCTGTAGACATATATTATTAAATATGACCGAAAAAGTAAGATTAATAATTCTAACACGAATTTTCTCAATCTTTCGTACATTTCTTTTCACTGTTGGAGGTAAATCAAAAATCAATTCTCCAAAATTCATTTTTATTTCTAGTCTCTGCCTTGTATATCTGATCACGAATCAGATCCTGGCGATATTTTATCGTGAAGGCTTGATTCCTTGCTGCTGGGTCGTGCGCTTTAATATTAGTATATTTTGGTAGCAGTCTTTCCTGTAGACATATATTATTAAATATGACCGAAAAAGTAAGATTAATAATTCTAACACGAATTTTCTCAATCTTTCGTACATTTCTTTTCACTGTTGGAGGTAAATCAAAAATCAATTCTCCAAAATTCATTTTTATTTCTAGTCTCTGCCTTGTATATCTGATCACGAATCAGATCCTGGCGATATTTTATCGTGAAGGCTTGATTCCTTGCTGCTGGGTCGTGCGCTTTAATATTAGTATATTTTGGTAGCAGTCTTTCCTGTAGACATATATTATTAAATATGACCTGAAAAAGTAAGATTAATAATTCTAACACGAATTTTCTCAATCTTTCGTACATTTCTTTTCACTGTTGGAGGTAAATCAAAAATCAATTCTCCAAAATTCATTTTTATTTCTAGTCTCTGCCTTGTATATCTGATCACGAATCAGATCCTGGCGATATTTTATCGTGAAGGCTTGATTCCTTGCTGCTGGGTCGTGCGCTTTAATATTAGTATATTTTGGTAGCAGTCTTTCCTGTCGACATATATTATTAAATATGACCGAAAAAGTAAGATTAATAATTCTAACACGAATTTTCTCAATCTTTCGTACATTTCTTTTCACTGTTGGAGGTAAATCAAAAATCAATTCTCCAAAATTCATTTTTATTTCTAGTCTCTGCCTTGTATATCTGATCACGAATCAGATCCTGGCGATATTTTATCGTGAAGGCTTGATTCCTTGCTGCTGGGTCGTGCGCTTTAATATTAGTATATTTTGGTAGCAGTCTTTCATGTAGACATATGTTATTAAATATGACCGAAAAAGTAAGATTAATAATTCTAACACGAATTTTCTCAATCTTTCGTACATTTCTTTTCACTGTTGGAGGTAAATCAAAAATCAATTCTCCAAAATTCATTTTTATTTCTAGTCTCTGCCTTGTATATCTGATCACGAATCAGATCCTGGCGATATTTTATCGTGAAGGCTTGATTCCTTGCTGCTGGGTCGTGCGCTTTAATATTAGTATATTTTGGTAGCAGTCTTTCCTGTAGACATATATTATTAAATATGACCGAAAAAGTAATGATTAATAATTCTAACACGAATTTTCTCAATCTTTCGTACATTTCTTTTCACTGTTGGAGGTAAATCAAAAATCAATTCTCCAAAATTCATTTTTATTTCTAGTCTCTGCCTTGTATATCTGATCACGAATCAGATCCTGGCGATATTTTATCGTGAAGGCTTGATTCCTTGCTGCTGGGTCGTGCGCTTTAATATTAGTATATTTTGGTAGCAGTCTTTCCTGTAGACATATATTATTAAATATGACCGAAAAAGTAAGATTAATAATTCTAACACGAATTTTCTCAATCTTTCGTACATTTCTTTTCACTGTTGGAGGTAAATCAAAAATCAATTCTCCAAAATTCATTTTTATTTCTAGTCTCTGCCTTGTATATCTGATCACGAATCAGATCCTGGCGATATTTTATCGTGAAGGCTTGATTCCTTGCTGCTGGGTCGTGCGCTTTAATATTAGTATATTTTGGTAGCAGTCTTTCCTGTAGACATATATTATTAAATATGACCGAAAAAGTAAGATTAATAATTCTAACACGAATTTTCTCAATCTTTCGTACATTTCTTTTCACTGTTGGAGGTAAATCAAAAATCAATTCTCCAAAATTCATTTTTATTTCTAGTCTCTGCCTTGTATATCTGATCACGAATCAGATCCTGGCGATATTTTATCGTGAAGGCTTGATTCCTTGCTGCTGGGTCGTGCGCTTTAATATTAGTATATTTTGGTAGCAGTCTTTCCTGTAGACATATATTATTAAATATGACCGAAAAAGTAAGATTAATAATTCTAACACGAATTTTCTCAATCTTTCGTACATTTCTTTTCACTGTTGGAGGTAAATCAAAAATCAATTCTCCAAAATTCATTTTTATTTCTAGTCTCTGCCTTGTATATCTGATCACGAATCAGATCCTGGCGATATTTTATCGTGAAGGCTTGATTCCTTGCTGCTGGGTCGTGCGCTTTAATATTAGTATATTTTGGTAGCAGTCTTTCCTGTCGACATATATTATTAAATATGACCGAAAAAGTAAGATTAATAATTCTAACACGAATTTTCTCAATCTTTCGTACATTTCTTTTCACTGTTGGAGGTAAATCAAAAATCAATTCTCCAAAATTCATTTTTATTTCTAGTCTCTGCCTTGTATATCTGATCACGAATCAGATCCTGGCGATATTTTATCGTGAAGGCTTGATTCCTTGCTGCTGGGTCGTGCGCTTTAATATTAGTATATTTTGGTAGCAGTCTTTCATGTAGACATATATTATTAAATATGACCGAAAAAGTAAGATTAATAATTCTAACACGAATTTTCTCAATCTTTCGTACATTTCTTTTCACTGTTGGAGGTAAATCAAAAATCAATTCTCCAAAATTCATTTTTATTTCTAGTCTCTGCCTTGTATATCTGATCACGAATCAGATCCTGGCGATATTTTATCGTGAAGGCTTGATTCCTTGCTGCTGGGTCGTGCGCTTTAATATTAGTATATTTTGGTAGCAGTCTTTCCTGTAGACATATATTATTAAATATGACCGAAAAAGTAAGATTAATAATTCTAACACGAATTTTCTCAATCTTTCGTACATTTCTTTTCACTGTTGGAGGTAAATCAAAAATCAATTCTCCAAAATTCATTTTTATTTCTAGTCTCTGCCTTGTATATCTGATCACGAATCAGATCCTGGCGATATTTTATCGTGAAGGCTTGATTCCTTGCTGCTGGGTCGTGCGCTTTAATATTAGTATATTTTGGTAGCAGTCTTTCCTGTAGACATATATTATTAAATATGACCTGAAAAAGTAAGATTAATAATTCTAACACGAATTTTCTCAATCTTTCGTACATTTCTTTTCACTGTTGGAGGTAAATCAAAAATCAATTCTCCAAAATTCATTTTTATTTCTAGTCTCTGCCTTGTATATCTGATCACGAATCAGATCCTGGCGATATTTTATCGTGAAGGCTTGATTCCTTGCTGCTGGGTCGTGCGCTTTAATATTAGTATATTTTGGTAGCAGTCTTTCCTGTAGACATATATTATTAAATATGACCGAAAAAGTAAGATTAATAATTCTAACACGAATTTTCTCAATCTTTCGTACATTTCTTTTCACTGTTGGAGGTAAATCAAAAATCAATTCTCCAAAATTCATTTTTATTTCTAGTCTCTGCCTTGTATATCTGATCACGAATCAGATCCTGGCGATATTTTATCGTGAAGGCTTGATTCCTTGCTGCTGGGTCGTGCGCTTTAATATTAGTATATTTTGATAGCAGTCTTTCATGTAGACATATGTTATTAAATATGACCGAAAAAGTAAGATTAATAATTCTAACACGAATTTTCTCAATCTTTCGTACATTTCTTTTCACTGTTGGAGGTAAATCAAAAATCAATTCTCCAAAATTCATTTTTATTTCTAGTCTCTGCCTTGTATATCTGATCACGAATCAGATCCTGGCGATATTTTATCGTGAAGGCTTGATTCCTTGCTGCTGGGTCGTGCGCTTTAATATTAGTATATTTTGGTAGCAGTCTTTCCTGTAGAC
Organism: Procambarus clarkii; assembly: GCF_040958095.1. Classification (NCBI taxonomy): domain Eukaryota; kingdom Metazoa; phylum Arthropoda; class Malacostraca; order Decapoda; family Cambaridae; genus Procambarus; species Procambarus clarkii. Next base: position 28,183,859 of record NC_091194.1, read on the forward strand.
ATATATTATTAAATATGACCGAAAAAGTAATGATTAATAATTCTAACACGAATTTTCTCAATCTTTCGTACATTTCTTTTCACTGTTGGAGGTAAATCAAAAATCAATTCTCCAAAATTCATTTTTATTTCTAGTCTCTGCCTTGTATATCTGATCACGAATCAGATCCTGGCGATATTTTATCGTGAAGGCTTGATTCATTGCTGCTGGGTCGTGTGCTTTAATATTAGTATATTTTGGTAGCAGTCTTTCCTGTAGACATATATTATTAATTATGACCGAAAAAGTAAGATTAATAATTCTAACACGAATTTTCTCAAGTCTTTCGTACATTTCTTTTCACTGTTGGAGGTAAATCAAAAATCAATTCTCCAAAATTCATTTTTATTTCTAGTCTCTGCCTTGTATATCTGATCACGAATCAGATCCTGGCGATATTTTATCGTGAAGGCTTGATTCCTTGCTGCTGGGTCGTGCGCTTTAATATTAGTATATTTTGGTAGCAGTCTTTCCTGTAGACATATATTATTAAATATGACCGAAAAAGTAAGATTAATAATTCTAACACGAATTTTCTCAATCTTTCGTACATTTCTTTTCACTGTTGGAGGTAAATCAAAAATCAATTCTCCAAAATTCATTTTTATTTCTAGTCTCTGCCTTGTATATCTGATCACGAATCAGATCCTGGCGATATTTTATCGTGAAGGCTTGATTCCTTGCTGCTGGGTCGTGCGCTTTAATATTAGTATATTTTGGTAGCAGTCTTTCCTGTAGACATATATTATTAAATATGACCGAAAAAGTAAGATTAATAATTCTAACACGAATTTTCTCAATCTTTCGTACATTTCTTTTCACTGTTGGAGGTAAATCAAAAATCAATTCTCCAAAATTCATTTTTATTTCTAGTCTCTGCCTTGTATATCTGATCACGAATCAGATCCTGGCGATATTTTATCGTGAAGGCTTGATTCCTTGCTGCTGGGTCGTGCGCTTTAATATTAGTATATTTTGGTAGCAGTCTTTCCTGTCGACATATATTATTAAATATGACCGAAAAAGTAAGATTAATAATTCTAACACGAATTTTCTCAATCTTTCGTACATTTCTTTTCACTGTTGGAGGTAAATCAAAAATCAATTCTCCAAAATTCATTTTTATTTCTAGTCTCTGCCTTGTATATCTGATCACGAATCAGATCCTGGCGATATTTTATCGTGAAGGCTTGATTCCTTGCTGCTGGGTCGTGCGCTTTAATATTAGTATATTTTGGTAGCAGTCTTTCATGTAGACATATATTATTAAATATGACCGAAAAAGTAAGATTAATAATTCTAACACGAATTTTCTCAATCTTTCGTACATTTCTTTTCACTGTTGGAGGTAAATCAAAAATCAATTCTCCAAAATTCATTTTTATTTCTAGTCTCTGCCTTGTATATCTGATCACGAATCAGATCCTGGCGATATTTTATCGTGAAGGCTTGATTCCTTGCTGCTGGGTCGTGCGCTTTAATATTAGTATATTTTGGTAGCAGTCTTTCCTGTAGACATATATTATTAAATATGACCGAAAAAGTAAGATTAATAATTCTAACACGAATTTTCTCAATCTTTCGTACATTTCTTTTCACTGTTGGAGGTAAATCAAAAATCAATTCTCCAAAATTCATTTTTATTTCTAGTCTCTGCCTTGTATATCTGATCACGAATCAGATCCTGGCGATATTTTATCGTGAAGGCTTGATTCATTGCTGCTGGGTCGTGTGCTTTAATATTAGTATATTTTGGTAGCAGTCTTTCCTGTAGACATATATTATTAAATATGACCGAAAAAGTAAGATTAATAATTCTAACACGAATTTTCTCAATCTTTCGTACATTTCTTTTCACTGTTGGAGGTAAATCAAAAATCAATTCTCCAAAATTCATTTTTATTTCTAGTCTCTGCCTTGTATATCTGATCACGAATCAGATCCTGGCGATATTTTATCGTGAAGGCTTGATTCCTTGCTGCTGGGTCGTGTGCTTTAATATTAGTATATTCGGTAGCAGTCTTTCCTGTAGACATATATTATTAAATATGACCGAAAAAGTAAGATTAATAATTCTAACACGAATTTTCTCAATCTTTCGTACATTTCTTTTCACTGTTGGAGGTAAATCAAAAATCAATTCTCCAAAATTCATTTTTATTTCTAGTCTCTGCCTTGTATATCTGATCACGAATCAGATCCTGGCGATATTTTATCGTGAAGGCTTGATTCCTTGCTGCTGGGTCGTGCGCTTTAATATTAGTATATTTTGGTAGCAGTCTTTCCTGCTAGACATATATTATTAAATATGACTGAAAAGTAAGATTAATAATTCTAACACGAATTTTCTCAATCTTTCGTACATTTCTTTTCACTGTTGGAGGTAAATCAAAAATCAATTCTCCAAAATTCATTTTTATTTCTAGTCTCTGCCTTGTATATCTGATCACGAATCAGATCCTGGCGATATTTTATCGTGAAGGCTTGATTCCTTGCTGCTGGGTCGTGCGCTTTAATATTAGTATATTTTGGTAGCAGTCTTTCCTGTCGACATATATTATTAAATATGACCGAAAAAGTAAGATTAATAATTCTAACACGAATTTTCTCAATCTTTCGTACATTTCCTTTCACTGTTGGAGGTAAATCAAAAATCAATTCTCCAAAATTCATTTTTATTTCTAGTCTCTGCCTTGTATATCTGATCACGAATCAGATCCTGGCGATATTTTATCGTGAAGGCTTGATTCCTTGCTGCTGGGTCGTGCGCTTTAATATTAGTATATTTTGATAGCAGTCTTTCCTGTAGACATATATTATTAAATATGACCGAAAAAGTAAGATTAATAATTCTAACACGAATTTTCTCAATCTTTCGTACATTTCTTTTCACTGTTGGAGGTAAATCAAAAATCAATTCTCCAAAATTCATTTTTATTTCTAGTCTCTGCCTTGTATATCTGATCACGAATCAGATCCTGGCGATATTTTATCGTGAAGGCTTGATTCCTTGCTGCTGGGTCGTGCGCTTTAATATTAGTATATTTTGGTAGCAGTCTTTCCTGTAGACATATATTATTAAATATGACCGAAAAAGTAATGATTAATAATTCTAACACGAATTTTCTCAATCTTTCGTACATTTCTTTTCACTGTTGGAGGTAAATCAAAAATCAATTCTCCAAAATTCATTTTTATTTCTAGTCTCTGCCTTGTATATCTGATCACGAATCAGATCCTGGCGATATTTTATCGTGAAGGCTTGATTCATTGCTGCTGGGTCGTGTGCTTTAATATTAGTATATTTTGGTAGCAGTCTTTCCTGTAGACATATATTATTAATTATGACCGAAAAAGTAAGATTAATAATTCTAACACGAATTTTCTCAGTCTTTCGTACATTTCTTTTCACTGTTGGAGGTAAATCAAAAATCAATTCTCCAAAATTCATTTTTATTTCTAGTCTCTGCCTTGTATATCTCATCACGAATCAGATCCTGGCGATATTTTATCGTGAAGGCTTGATTCCTTGCTGCTGGGTTGTGCGTTTTAATATTAGTATATTTTGGTAGCAGTCTTTCCTGTAGACATATATTATTAAATATGACCGAAAAAGTAAGATTAATAATTCTAACACGAATTTTCTCAATCTTTCGTACATTTCTTTTCACTGTTGGAGGTAAATCAAAAATCAATTCTCCAAAATTCATTTTTATTTCTAGTCTCTGCCTTGTATATCTGATCACGAATCAGATCCTGGCGATATTTTATCGTGAAGGCTTGATTCCTTGCTGCTGGGTCGTGCGCTTTAATATTAGTATATTTTGTTAGCAGTCTTTCCTGTAGACATATATTATTAAATATGACCGAAAAAGTAAGATTAATAATTCTAACACGAATTTTCTCAATCTTTCGTACATTTCTTTTCACTGTTGGAGGTAAATCAAAAATCAATTCTCCAAAATTCATTTTTATTTCTAGTCTCTGCCTTGTATATCTGATCACGAATCAGATCCTGGCGATATTTTATCGTGAAGGCTTGATTCCTTGCTGCTGGGTCGTGCGCTTTAATATTAGTATATTTTGGTAGCAGTCTTTCCTGTCGACATATATTATTAAATATGACCGAAAAAGTAAGATTAATAATTCTAACACGAATTTTCTCAATCTTTCGTACATTTCTTTTCACTGTTGGAGGTAAATCAAAAATCAATTCTCCAAAATTCATTTTTATTTCTAGTCTCTGCCTTGTATATCTGATCACGAATCAGATCCTGGCGATATTTTATCGTGAAGGCTTGATTCCTTGCTGCTGGGTCGTGCGCTTTAATATTAGTATATTTTGGTAGCAGTCTTTCATGTAGACATATGTTATTAAATATGACCGAAAAAGTAAGATTAATAATTCTAACACGAATTTTCTCAATCTTTCGTACATTTCTTTTCACTGTTGGAGGTAAATCAAAAATCAATTCTCCAAAATTCATTTTTATTTCTAGTCTCTGCCTTGTATATCTGATCACGAATCAGATCCTGGCGATATTTTATCGTGAAGGCTTGATTCCTTGCTGCTGGGTCGTGCGCTTTAACTATTAGTATATTTTGGTAGCAGTCTTTCCTGTAGACATATATTATTAAATATGACCGAAAAAGTAAGATTAATAATTCTAACACGAATTTTCTCAATCTTTCGTACATTTCTTTTCACTGTTGGAGGTAAATCAAAAATCAATTCTCCAAAATTCATTTTTATTTCTAGTCTCTGCCTTGTATATCTGATCACGAATCAGATCCTGGCGATATTTTATCGTGAAGGCTTGATTCATTGCTGCTGTGTCGTGCGCTTTAATATTAGTATATTTTGGTAGCAGTCTTTCCTGTAGTACATATATTATTAAATATGACCGAAAAAGTAAGATTAATAATTCTAACACGAATTTTCTCAATCTTTCGTACATTTCTTTTCACTGTTGGAGGTAAATCAAAAATCAATTCTCCAAAATTCATTTTTATTTCTAGTCTCTGCCTTGTATATCTGATCACGAATCAGATCCTGGCGATATTTTATCGTGAAGGCTTGATTCCTTGCTGCTGGGTCGTGCTGCTTTAATATTAGTATATTTGGTAGCAGTCTTTCCTGTAGACATATATTATTAAATATGACCGAAAAAGTAAGATTAATAATTCTAACACGAATTTTCTCAATCTTTCGTACATTTCTTTTCACTGTTGGAGGTAAATCAAAAATCAATTCTCCAAAATTCATTTTTATTTCTAGTCTCTGCCTTGTATATCTGATCACGAATCAGATCCTGGCGATATTTTATCGTGAAGGCTTGATTCCTTGCTGCTGGGTCGTGCGCTTTAATATTAGTATATTTTGGTAGCAGTCTTTCCTCTAGACATATATTATTAAATATGACTGAAAAAGTAAGATTAATAATTCTAACACGAATTTTCTCAATCTTTCGTACATTTCTTTTCACTGTTGGAGGTAAATCAAAAATCAATTCTCCAAAATTCATTTTTATTTCTAGTCTCTGCCTTGTATATCTGATCACGAATCAGATCCTGGCGATATTTTATCGTGAAGGCTTGATTCCTTGCTGCTGGGTCGTGCGCTTTAATATTAGTATATTTTGGTAGCAGTCTTTCATGTAGACATATGTTATTAAATATGACCGAAAAAGTAAGATTAATAATTCTAACACGAATTTTCTCAATCTTTCGTACATTTCTTTTCACTGTTGGAGGTAAATCAAAAATCAATTCTCCAAAATTCATTTTTATTTCTAGTCTCTGCCTTGTATATCTGATCACGAATCAGATCCTGGCGATATTTTATCGTGAAGGCTTGATTCCTTGCTGCTGGGTCGTGCGCTTTAATATTAGTATATTTTGGTAGCAGTCTTTCCTGTAGACATATGTTATTAAATATGACCGAAAAAGTAATGATTAATAATTCTAACACGAATTTTCTCAATCTTTCGTACATTTCTTTTCACTGTTGGAGGTAAATTCAAAAATCAATTCTCCAAAATTCATTTTTATTTCTAGTCTCTGCCTTGTATATCTGATCACGAATCAGATCCTGGCGATATTTTATCGTGAAGGCTTGATTCCTTGCTGCTGGGTCGTGCGCTTTAATATTAGTATATTTTGGTAGCAGTCTTTCCTGTAGACATATGTTATTAAATATGACCGAAAAAGTAAGATTAATAATTCTAACACGAATTTTCTCAATCTTTCGTACATTTCTTTTCACTGTTGGAGGTAAATCAAAAATCAATTCTCCAAAATTCATTTTTATTTCTAGTCTCTGCCTTGTATATCTGATCACGAATCAGATCCTGGCGATATTTTATCGTGAAGGCTTGATTCCTTGCTGCTGGGTCGTGCGCTTTAATATTAGTATATTTTGGTAGCAGTCTTTCCTGTAGACATATATTATTAAATATGACCGAAAAAGTAAGATTAATAATTCTAACACGAATTTTCTCAATCTTTCGTACATTTCTTTTCACTGTTGGAGGTAAATCAAAAATCAATTCTCCAAAATTCATTTTTATTTCTAGTCTCTGCCTTGTATATCTGATCACGAATCAGATCCTGGCGATATTTTATCGTGAAGGCTTGATTCCTTGCTGCTGGGTCGTGCGCTTTAATATTAGTATATTTTGGTAGCAGTCTTTCATGTAGACATATGTTATTAAATATGACCGAAAAAGTAAGATTAATAATTCTAACACGAATTTTCTCAATCTTTCGTACATTTCTTTTCACTGTTGGAGGTAAATCAAAAATCAATTCTCCAAAATTCATTTTTATTTCTAGTCTCTGCCTTGTATATCTGATCACGAATCAGATCCTGGCGATATTTTATCGTGAAGGCTTGATTCCTTGCTGCTGGGTCGTGCGCTTTAATATTAGTATATTTTGGTAGCAGTCTTTCCTGTAGACATATATTATTAAATATGACCGAAAAAGTATGATTAATAATTCTAACACGAATTTTCTCAATCTTTCGTACATTTCTTTTCACTGTTGGAGGTAAATTAAAAATCAATTCTCCAAAATTCATTTTTATTTCTAGTCTCTGCCTTGTATATCTGATCACGAATCAGATCCTGGCGATATTTTATCGTGAAGGCTTGATTCCTTGCTGCTGGGTCGTGCGCTTTAATATTAGTATATTTTGGTAGCAGTCTTTCATGTAGACATATATTATTAAATATGACCGAAAAAGTAAGATTAATAATTCTAACACGAATTTTCTCAATCTTTCATACATTTCTTTTCACTGTTGGAGGTAAATCAAAAATCAATTCTCCAAAATTCATTTTTATTTCTAGTCTCTGCCTTGTATATCTGATCACGAATCAGATCCTGGCGATATTTTATCGTGAAGGCTTGATTCCTTGCTGCTGGGTCGTGCGCTTTAATATTAGTATATTTTGGTAGCAGTCTTTCCTGTAGACATATATTATTAAATATGACCTGAAAAAGTAAGATTAATAATTCTAACACGAATTTTCTCAATCTTTCGTACATTTCTTTTCACTGTTGGAGGTAAATCAAAAATCAATTCTCCAAAATTCATTTTTATTTCTAGTCTCTGCCTTGTATATCTGATCACGAATCAGATCCTGGCGATATTTTATCGTGAAGGCTTGATTCCTTGCTGCTGGGTCGTGCGCTTTAATATTAGTATATTTTAGGTAGCAGTCTTTCCTGTAGACATATATTAATAAATATGACTCGAAAAAGTAAGATTAATAATTCTAACACGAATTTTCTCAATCTTTCGTACATTTCTTTTCACTGTTGGAGGTAAATCAAAAATCAATTCTCCAAAATTCATTTTTATTTCTAGTCTCTGCCTTGTATATCTGATCACGAATCAGATCCTGGCGATATTTTATCGTGAAGGCTTGATTCATTGCTGCTGGGTCGTGTGCTTTAATATTAGTATATTTTGGTAGCAGTCTTTCCTGTAGACATATATTATTAATTATGACCGAAAAAGTAAGATTAATAATTCTAACACGAATTTTCTCAGTCTTTCGTACATTTCTTTTCACTGTTGGAGGTAAATCAAAAATCAATTCTCCAAAATTCATTTTTATTTCTAGTCTCTGCCTTGTATATCTGATCACGAATCAGATCCTGGCGATATTTTATCATGAAGGCTTGATTCCTTGCTGCTGGGTTGTGCGCTTTAATATTAGTATATTTTGGTAGCAGTCTTTCCTGTAGACATATATTATTAAATATGACCGAAAAAGTAAGATTAATAATTCTAACACGAATTTTCTCAATCTTTCGTACATTTCTTTTCACTGTTGGAGGTAAATCAAAAATCAATTCTCCAAAATTCATTTTTATTTCTAGTCTCTGCCTTGTATATCTGATCACGAATCAGATCCTGGCGATATTTTATCGTGAAGGCTTGATTCCTTGCTGCTGGGTCGTGTGCGTTTAATATTAGTATATTTTGGTAGCAGTCTTTCCTGTAGACATATATTATTAAATATGACCGAAAAAGTAAGATTAATAATTCTAACACGAATTTTCTCAATCTTTCGTATATTTCTTTTCACTGTTGGAGGTAAATCAAAAATCAATTCTCCAAAATTCATTTTTATTTCTAGTCTCTGCCTTGTATATCTGATCACGAATCAGATCCTGGCGATATTTTATCGTGAAGGCTTGATTCCTTGCTGCTGGGTTGTGCGCTTTAATATTAGTATATTTTGGTAGCAGTCTTTCCTGTAGACATATATTATTAAATATGACCGAAAAAGTAAGATTAATAATTCTAACACGAATTTTCTCAATCTTTCGTACATTTCTTTTCACTGTTGGAGGTAAATCAAAAATCAATTCTCCAAAATTCATTTTTATTTCTAGTCTCTGCCTTGTATATCTGATCACTAATCAGATCCTGGCGATATTTTATCGTGAAGGCTTGATTCCTTGCTGCTGGGTCGTGCTGCTTTAATATTAGTATATTTTGGTAGCAGTCTTTCCTGTCGACATATATTATTAAATATGACCGAAAAAGTAAGATTAATAATTCTAACACGAATTTTCTCAATCTTTCGTACATTTCTTTTCACTGTTGGAGGTAAATCAAAAATCAATTCTCCAAAATTCATTTTTATTTCTAGTCTCTGCCTTGTATATCTGATCACGAATCAGATCCTGGCGATATTTTATCGTGAAGGCTTGATTCCTTGCTGCTGGGTCGTGCGCTTTAATATTAGTATATTTTGGTAGCAGTCTTTCCTGTAGACATATATTATTAAATATGACCGAAAAAGTAAGATTAATAATTCTAACACGAATTTTCTCAATCTTTCGTACATTTCTTTTCACTGTTGGAGGTAAATCAAAAATCAATTCTCCAAAATTCATTTTTATTTCTAGTCTCTGCCTTGTATATCTGATCACGAATCAGATCCTGGCGATATTTTATCGTGAAGGCTTGATTCCTTGCTGCTGGGTCGTGCGCTTTAATATTAGTATATTTTGGTAGCAGTCTTTCATGTAGACATATGTTATTAAATATGACCGAAAAAGTAAGATTAATAATTCTAACACGAATTTTCTCAATCTTTCGTACATTTCTTTTCACTGTTGGAGGTAAATCAAAAATCAATTCTCCAAAATTCATTTTTATTTCTAGTCTCTGCCTTGTATATCTGATCACGAATCAGATCCTGGCGATATTTTATCGTGAAGGCTTGATTCCTTGCTGCTGGGTCGTGCGCTTTAATATTAGTATATTTTGGTAGCAGTCTTTCCTGTAGACATATATTATTAAATATGACCGAAAAAGTAATGATTAATAATTCTAACACGAATTTTCTCAATCTTTCGTACATTTCTTTTCACTGTTGGAGGTAAATTAAAAATCAATTCTCCAAAATTCATTTTTATTTCTAGTCTCTGCCTTGTATATCTGATCACGAATCAGATCCTGGCGATATTTTATCGTGAAGGCTTGATTCCTTGCTGCTGGGTCGTGCGCTTTAATATTAGTATATTTTGGTAGCAGTCTTTCATGTAGACATATGTTATTAAATATGACCGAAAAAGTAAGATTAATAATTCTAACACGAATTTTCTCAATCTTTCGTACATTTCTTTTCACTGTTGGAGGTAAATCAAAAATCAATTCTCCAAAATTCATTTTTATTTCTAGTCTCTGCCTTGTACTATCTGATCACGAATCAGATCCTGGCGATATTTTATCGTGAAGGCTTGATTCCTTGCTGCTGGGTCGTGCGCTTTAATATTAGTATATTTTGGTAGCAGTCTTTCCTGTAGACATATATTATTAAATATGACCGAAAAAGTAATGATTAATAATTCTAACACGAATTTTCTCAATCTTTCGTACATTTCTTTTCACTGTTGGAGGTAAATTCAAAAATCAATTCTCCAAAATTCATTTTTATTTCTAGTCTCTGCCTTGTATATCTGATCACGAATCAGATCCTGGCGATATTTTATCGTGAAGGCTTGATTCCTTGCTGCTGGGTCATGCGCTTTAATATTAGTATATTTAGGTAGCAGTCTTTCCTGTAGACATATATTAATAAATATGACTGAAAAAGTAAGATTAATAATTCTAACACGAATTTTCTCAATCTTTCGTACATTTCTTTTCACTGTTGGAGGTAAATCAAAAATCAATTCTCCAAAATTCATTTTTATTTCTAGTCTCTGCCTTGTATATCTGATCACGAATCAGATCCTGGCGATATTTTATCGTGAAGGCTTGATTGCTTGCTGCTGGGTCGTGCGCTTTAATATTAGTATATTTTGGTAGCAGTCTTTCCTGTAGACATATATTATTAAATATGACCGAAAAAGTAAGATTAATATTTCTAACACGAATTTTCTCAATCTTTCGTACATTTCTTTTCACTGTTGGAGGTAAATCAAAAATCAATTCTCCAAAATTCATTTTTATTTCTAGTCTCTGCCTTGTATATCTGATCACGAATCAGATCCTGGCGATATTTTATCGTGAAGGCTTGATTCCTTGCTGCTGGGTCGTGCGCTTTAATATTAGTATATTTTAGGTAGCAGTCTTTCCTGTAGACATATATTAATTAAATATGACCTGAAAAAGTAAGACTAATAATTCTAACACGAATTTTCTCAATCTTTCGTACATTTCTTTTCACTGTTGGAGGTAAATAAAAAATCAATTCTCCAAAATTCATTTTTATTTCTAGTCTCTGCCTTGTATATCTGATCACGAATCAGATCCTGGCGATATTTTATCGTGAAGGCTTGATTCCTTGCTGCTGGGTCGTGCGCTTTAATATTAGTATATTTTGGTAGCAGTCTTTCCTGTAGACATATATTATTAAATATGACCGCAAAAAGTAAGATTAATAATTCTAACACGAATTTTCTCAATCTTTCGTAAATTTCTTTTCACTGTTGGAGGTAAATCAAAAATCAATTCTCCAAAATTCATTTTTATTTCTAGTCTCTGCCTTGTATATCTGATCACGAATCAGATCCTGGCGATATTTTATCGTGAAGGCTTGATTGCTTGCTGCTGGGTCGTGCGCTTTAATATTAGTATATTTTGGTAGCAGTCTTTCCTGTAGACATATATTATTAAATATGACCGAAAAAGTAAGATTAATAATTCTAACACGAATTTTCTCAATCTTTCGTACATTTCTTTTCACTGTTGGAGGTAAATCAAAAATCAATTCTCCAAAATTCATTTTTATTTCTAGTCTCTGCCTTGTATATCTGATCACGAATCAGATCCTGGCGATATTTTATCGTGAAGGCTTGATTCCTTGCTGCTGGGTCGTGCGCTTTAATATTAGTATATTTTGGTAGCAGTCTTTCCTGTAGACATATATTATTAAATATGACCGAAAAAGTAAGATTAATATTTCTAACACGAATTTTCTCAATCTTTCGTACATTTCTTTTCACTGTTGGAGGTAAATCAAAAATCAATTCTCCAAAATTCATTTTTATTTCTAGTCTCTGCCTTGTATATCTGATCACGAATCAGATCCTGGCGATATTTTATCGTGAAGGCTTGATTCCTTGCTGCTGGGTCGTGCGCTTTAATATTAGTATATTTTGGTAGCAGTCTTTCCTGTAGACATATATTATTAAATATGACCGAAAAAGTAAGAATAATAATTCTAACACGAATTTTCTCAATCTTTCGTACATTTCTTTTCACTGTTGGAGGTAAATAAAAAATCAATTCTCCAAAATTCATTTTTATTTCTAGTCTCTGTCTTGTATATCTGATCACGAATCAGATCCTGGCGATATTTTATCGTGAAGGCTTGATTCCTTGCTGCTGGGTCGTGCGCTTTAATATTAGTATATTTTGGTAGCAGTCTTTCCTGTAGACATATATTATTAAATATAACGCAAAAAGTAAGATTAATAATTCTAACACGAAATTTCTCAATCTTTCGTACCTTTCTTTTCACTGTTGGAGGTGAATCAAAAATCAATTCTCCAAAATTCATTTTTATTTCTAGTCTCTGCCTTGTATATCTGATCACGAATCAGATCCTGGCGATATTTTATCGTGAAGGCTTGATTCCTTGCTGCTGGGTCGTGCACTTTAATATTAGTATATTTTGGTAGCAGTCTGTCCTGTAGACATACATATATATATATATATATATATATATATATATATATATATATATATATATATATATATATATATATATTATATATATATATATATATATATATATATATATATATATATATATATATATATATATATATATATATATATATATATATATATATATATATATATATATATATATTGGTGTATACTGGCAGCAGGTTTTCTTTCAAACATGTTTCATTGAATATGACCACATATTCTGTATTTATTATTTTCTGGTTTAGGGCTTCTATCCCTCTAACTATTTTCGTAGCATCAGGGCTTAGTTGAAATAGGAGTTCTCCAAAACTCATTTTCGTACTTTTAAGGTGAAGAAAAGAAGTGATTTACTATAGAGTGTATTACACTTATTTATACAATTTGCACAACGTTTCGAACCTCCATGGTTCATTCTCAAGTGAACAGATCTTACTATGCTGGTTGATTTTATACCCGCACTGGGTCAGGTGATAATACAATAAATGTGAAAACATGGGGAGATACATAAGGGATAAATGTGAGGTGAAACATAGAGGTTACTGCAGAAGGCTTATTGGCCCATACGAGGCAGCTCCTATCTAAACACAAAACTTAATCCAGTGTAATTGGCCAGTTATGTTGGACTTTGTCTTCTGTGTTGGCATCGTTATGTTCTGGTCTTGTCCTTACTCTCATGGTGGGTAGAGTAAATTGTTCAGTGATTTGGGTGTTCATGGTAGGTTGCTCTATTCTTATGTGAATTGCCTCAAGAATTTGTAATCTTCTTACATCTTGGGTTTTGTCTATTATGCAGGTATTCTTGTTCAACATTTCTCTTGTTAGAGTGATGTCATGGGCTTGTCTCATGTGATTCCTAGGGGCACCGGATTGAAGATGGCATGTCAAACGCCTCGTCAGCTTGGTCGACGTTATACCTATGTACTTAGATTGAAGGTTATGTCCTTCGTGGGGCAAGTGTACATGTATACAACGCTTGACTGCTGTAGAGGGTTCTCCGTCGGCTTCGGGCTGTTTTTGATAAGGAGTTCGGAAGTCTTCTTGGTTTTGTAGATTATTATCAGGTTTATGTTTTGGTTAGGAATAGTGCTTTTTACTCCTTTACGGATTATTACTTTCATTATTCTTTGTTCTTTTATATGATCACTGTGCATGGTTGATTTGTAATATAATTTTATTGGAGGTGTTGTGGTTTCTGTTCTAGGTTCTGGATTATACCAACGGTCCAAGTGTCTTCTCATAGCAGCGTTTATTTCGGCGTTGCTATATCCGTTGTTCACCAATACCTGAGTTACTCTTTCAAACTGTCTACTCACGTTGCTCCATTCAGAGCAGTGGGTAAGCGCTCGACGAATATAAGCATTGAGAACACTGGCTTTGTATCTTTGGGGGCACTCACTTCTACCGTTCAGGCATAATCCTATGTTGGTGGGCTTGGTATATACGTTGTTGCTTAAAGAGCTTCCTGATTTTGTTATTAGTACATCCAGGAATAGCAGACTGTTATTTTCACTATTTTCATGTGTAAATCGGAGTACTGACTCTCTGTCTAGATGTCTTTTTAGGTCAATTAGTTCATCTGAGTCTTTTACTATTACGAATATGTCATCTACATAACGGCAATATACAGTTGGTTTTTGTCTGCTACTGAAGGACCCTGTCTTCGATGGTTTCCATATAAAATTTAGCAAATAAAACTCCTAAGGGGGAGCTCATTGCTACTCCGTCTATTTGTAAATACATGTCTCCTTGTGGACTGGTGAAAGGGGCTTCCTTTGTACATGCTTCGAGAAGACTCTTCAAGTGTGGCTCAGGTATGTCTAATTTGGGGGTGCTCTCGTCTCTGTATACTCTGTCCAGTATCATTCCTATGGTTGTGTCGACTGGGACGTTGGTAAATAGGGATTCAACGTACAGGGATGCGATGATTCCATCGGGCTGGGTTAGATTTGATCAATTCTAGAAAATCTGCTGATGATTGTAGACTAAACTTAATGGAGTGTATGGAGTTAGGATTTCACCGAGTTTCTTTGCCAGGTGATAAGTTGGGGTTGGTATTTGGCTGATTATAGGGCGTAGTGGGTTACCTGGTTTATGCGTCTTGACATTGCCGTAGGCATATCCTAAGCCATAGTCGCCTTGAAGTTTATTGAAATGCACACTACCTTAATATTGTGGGAAGAGATTATATGTTCCTTAATGGAGCCCTGTTGCTTATGCATCGTTAATCGCCTGGAAAGAGATGTTGTAGTCTTGCCTATATACTGAGTTCTTTGAGGCTTACAGTCCACAAGTGAGCATTTGAAGGCATAGACGACATTGGTCTCTTTCAAAGCGTTCTGCTTTGTGCCTGAAGAGTTTCTCATGAGTAGGCTGGCCGTTTTCTTGGTTTTATAGTAAATCGCCAATTGTATCTTCTGATTTTTGTCTGTAGGGATAACGTTTCTATTAACAATATCTTTCAGGACCCTTTCCTCCGTTTTATGAGGTGTGGAATAGAGGTTCCTGTAAAATAGTCTAATAGGGGGTACAAGTGTTGTGTTAGTTGTCTCTTCAGAGGTTGCATAGCGTTTCACCTTCCTTCTTATGATGTCTTCAACGAAACCATTGGCGAAGCCGTTGTTGACTAGGACCTGCCTCACTCTACAGAGTTCTTCATTGACTTTCTTCCATCCTGAGCTGTGGCTGAGAGCACGGTCGACATAAGCGTTAACAACACTTCTCTTGTACCTGTCTGAGCAGTCACTGTTAGCAATGAGGCACATTCCTATGTTTGTTTCCTTAGTGTAGACTGCAGTGTAGAAACCTCCGCTCCTTTCCATGACTGTTACATCTTGAAAGGGCAGCTTCCCATCCTTCTCCATCTCGTAAGTGAAATGCAACACAGAATTCCGCTCAAATGCCTCCTTCAGGTCCTGCAGATGTCTGACATCAGGTACCTGTGTAAAAATGTCGTCAACATACCTGCAGTATATGGCCGGTTTCAAGTTCATGTCGACTAAGACCTCTTGTTCGATGGTACCCATGCAGAAGTTCGCAAACAGGACACCTAGGGGAGAATCCATGGCGAACCCCATCTACTTGCTTATACATGTGCCCATCCGGGCTCAAGAAGGGTGCCTGTTTAGTACAAGCTTGTTTCTTTTCACTGTCGATGGTAATTGAAAAATAACTTCTCCAAAATTCATTTTTATTTATAGTTTGACGCGACACTTGAACGCGTTTCATAATAACTTATTACATTTTCAAAGACTTTAGTTTACACACACACAACTATAACCTGCAAACACTAAACAGAGTTGTACTATGCTATAATTTAAACGGCTTTCATCTTATATACCTGCATTTGCCTGAGGTGATATGTTACAACAGTTTTGGAAGAGGTGAAAACAAACTTTCAACACAAGACAGAACACGAAACAATGAGTATAATATTAGGTAAATTAAAGGGTAGAATGGAAGTAACTGCAAAGGGCCTGTTGGCCCATGTTTCTTGATGCTTCTATATTGGTGTGGAGTCTTGAAGTGGGTTGAATATAGTTGTGCATTAATTGGCTGTTGACTGCTGGAGTTGACTTCTTGATGTGTAGTGCCTCGCAGATATCAAGCAGCCTGCTATCGCTGTATCTATCGATGATTTCTGTGATTTTTGTTAAGACTTCTCTGGTGATGGTCTGGTTGTGGGAAGAGCTTATATGTTCCTTATTGGAGCCCTGTTGCTTATGCATCGTTAAACGCCTAGAAAGAGATGATGTTGTCTTGCCTATATACTGGGTTTTTTGGAGCTTACAGTCCCCAAGTGGGCTTTTGAAGGCATAGACGACGTTGGTCTCTTTTAAAGCGTTCTGCTTTGTGTCTGGAGAGTTTCTCGTGAGTAGGCTGGCCGTTTTTCTGGTTTGATAGTAAATCGTCAGTTGTATCCTCTGATTTTTGTCTGTAGGGATAACGTTTCTATTAACAATATCTTTCAGGACCCTTTCCTCCGTTTTATGAGCTGTGGAAAAAAAGTTCCTGTAAAATAGTCTAAGAGGGGGTATAGGTGTTGTGTTAGTTGTCTCTTCAGAGGTTGCATGGCGTTTCACTTTCCTTCTTAAGATGTCTTCGACGACACCATTGGAGAAGCCGTTGTTGACTAGGACCTGCCTTACCCTACAGAGTTCATCGTCGACTTGCTTCATTCTGAGCTGTGGCTGAGAGCACTGTCGACATATGCGTTAACAACACTTCTCGTGTACCTGTCTGGGCAGTCACTGTTGGCAAAGTGTATTGTCACTCACTGTAGTGTGTGTAGCTGTTGGGTGTGGCTGGTGGGTGTGGCTGTTGTATTTAGCTAGTGTATGTAGCTAGCTGTTGGGTGTAGCTAGTGGGTGTAGCTAGTGTGTGTAGCTGTTGGGTGTGGCTTGTGTGTGTGGCTGGTATGTGTGGGTGGTGGGTGTAGCAAGTGGGTGTGGCTGGTGGGTTTAGCTCGTGGGTGTGGCTGGTCGGTGCAGCTTGTGGGTTTAGCTGGTGTGTGTAGCTGGTCATGCGGCCAGTGGGGCGAGGGTCACCAATGGTCGTTTGTGGTCAACACCTTTGAAAGTGTTCTATGTTGCTTTTATTGGACAGAATAAACAAAATGTCAAAACTAATAAACTTTGTAGAAAATCTAACAAAATTCAAAAGTATATAATAATTTGAAGCATTCCGAACCAAAAAAAAAGTGAGGTACCACTAGAGGCATGTGGAGGCTCATCCATTCTCAGTCTGCATCCTTCTGGGACCCAGTGCATTAAACCTTCACACCCACACCCACACCCACACCCACACCCACCACCCACACCCACATCACATACCAAACCCACTACAGCCACACCAACCTACCATACCCACTCCAGCCAACCACACCCACACCAGCCAATCACACCCACTACACCCACACCAATCTACCACAAGCCAATCACACCCACTACACCCACACCAATCTACCACAAGCCAATCACACCCACTACACCCACACCCACCCACACCAAACCCTCAACCCACAACACCCACACCAGCCAACCACACCCACACCCACACCAGCCAACCCCACCCACACAAAACCCTCAACCCACAACACCCACACCAGCCAACCACACCCACCACCCACACCCACAACACATCCACATCACATACCACACCCACAACACATCCACATCACATACCACACCCACTACAGCCACACCAACCTACCACACCCGCTCCAGCCAACCACATCCACACCAGCCAATCACATCCACTACACCCACACCCACCCACACCAAACCTTCAACCCACAACACCCACACCAGCCAACCACACCCACACCCACACCAGCCAACCCCACCCACACAAAACCCTCAACCCACAACACCCACACCAGCCAACCACACCCACCACCCACACCCACAACACATCCACATCACATACCACACCCACAACACATCCACATCACATACCACACCCACTACAGCCACACCAACCTACCACACCCGCTGCAGCCAACCACATCCACACCAGCCAGTCACATCCACTACACCCACACCCACCCACACCAAACCCTCAACCCACAACACCCACACCAAACCCTCAAACCACAACACCCACACCAAACCCTCAACCCACAACGCCCACACCAAACCCTCAACCCACAACACCCACACCAAACCCTCAACCCACAACACCCACACCAAACCCTCAACCCACAACACCCACACCAGCCAACCACACCCACACCCACACCCACCATCCACACCCACATCACACCCACATCACACCCACATCACCCACATCACATACCACACCCACTACAGCCACACCAACCTACCACACCCACTCCAGCCAATCACACCCACTACACCCACACCAATCTACCACAAGCCAACCACACCCACACCAGCCAACCCCACCCACACAAAACCCTCAACCCACAACACCCACACCAGCCAACCACACCCACACCTACACCCACCACCCACACCAACCTACCACACCCACTCCAGCCAACCACATCCACACAAGCCAATCACACCCACTACACCCACACCAAACCCTCAACCCTCAACACCCATACCAGCCAACCACACCCACACCTACACCCACCACCCACACCCACATCACACCCACATCACACACACTACAGCCACACCAACCTACCACACCCACTCCAGCCAACCACATCCACACCAGCCAATCACACCCACTACACCCACACCAAACCCTCAACCCACAACACCCATACCAGCCAACCACACCCACACCTACACCCACCACCCAACCCACATCACACCCACATCAGACACACTACAGCCACACCAACCTACCACACCCACTCCAGCCAACCACATCCACACCAGCCAATCACACCCACTACACCCACACCAAACCCTCAACCTACAACACCCACACCAGCCAACCACACCCACACCTACACCCACCACCCACACCCACATCACACCCACATCACACACACTACAGCCACACCAACCTACCACACCCACTCCAGCCAGCCACATCCACACCAGCCAATCACACCCACTACACCCACACCAACCTACCACAAGCCAACGACACCCACACCAGCCAACCCCACCCACACCAAACCCTCAACCCACATCACACCAAACCCTCAACCCAAATCACACCCACACCAGCCAACCACACCCACCACCCACACCCACCACACCCTCTACACCCACACCACCCACAACACCCCATCACACCCACCACACCCACTATACCCACAAAACTACACCACATCCACTACACCCACACACCCCTAAGACGATCACAGTTTCACTACCACCCCACTCCAGCCACGCCACCCCGGCAACACTACCACCCCCAGCCACCCCACTCCAGCTACACCATCCCACAACCCCAGCCACACCATGTTACGGACCCGAGCCCAGCGTCCGAGCACGGAGCAGTGACGACCGCGCCATCTGTGGGTCAGCTCCCGAAACCCCCTCCAAATGGACGGCGCCATCTAGTGAGGACGAGATATACTGGCCACAAGGGCTAGTTTCCCGTATTAATCAGCTCCTAACACAGCCGCTGCTGACCTCTGGTGAGGTGGAGCTTAGACAGCAACGCCATCTATGGAGTGGATAGGTGGGCGTTTGTGTCTAAGCCTGTAAGTGAGGTGCCCTAGAGTGTCCCTAGTACTGATGACATGTCTGATTACAGAGTCGACCTGGGACTGCTGTAATGGAAGTTGGATCAGTCTACCCAAGGCAGCCGTTGGTTCTCCAAGTGTTCGCTGCAGTAGTTGTGAGTCACCTCCCGGATGAACACTGTGGTGTTAGCCTGCCTGTGACGTGGCAGCTGAGGAATTGTCGTACCCGGGACTGACTGGTGGAGAAGATTAACCACTGGGGTGTTTTGGTGAGGAGAGTGATCTGTGTAATCACACTAGGCTCCTGCCTAGGGCTCGCAACCCTAGTATCGGTCGTGGAGTGGCCTACGCAGCGTTGCTGATTGGAACCTGCCAGCTACAGGCTGGATTTGTGGTTGACGGCCTCTACGATGGTGCCCCCAGTGGAACTGTGATTTGGCTGGCCTGTGGCCAGGGTAGACTCAAGAGAATCGAAGGATTCATCGTGAGGCCACAAGAGGACCTAGAGCTTAGCATCGTTGAGCACCGTGAACGTCCAGAGTCTTCAGAGGAAGACCATGTTGTATATAATAGTGTTTATACCTCCCCCGTGTGATAAGATATATATTATTTATGGTGATGGTGACAATTATATTATTAAGTTTTTGCCTTTGTCTCCCTTCCCCTTTAATTTACTTGCGTTACGGATCACATCCCTTGAAAGCCACTACTAGCTTGGGGCCGGTTACCCTACCTCTAACAACATCAGAGAAAGAACCCAGTTGCGACCCGAGAGGGCCGTAACATAATTGGTATCCCCAGCGGGATTCGACCCCTTGTCAAGTATGTTTGACAGTGGTGGTGAAGTGGCGTAATCCCTGTAAATAATTCCCCCTGTGTGACTATTAGGACGTTATACGTCCTGTGTGGTGCTCGGAGTGATTCAGTGCAATATTGTAGAGCGAAGTGCTCGCTGTGATTAAGTGCAATATTGTGTAGTGCGGTGCTCGGTGTGATTCAGTGCAATATTGTAGAGCGAGGTGCTCGCTGTGATTAAGTGCAATATTGTGTAGTGCGGTGCCCGGTGATTACGTGCAATATTGGCAAGTGGGGCGCTAGGTGCGATAAAGTGCAATATTTATGTTGAACAGTGCTCGGTGCGTTAAGTGCTAAAGTGAAGCTGTGTGTTAAGTGCTAGTGTACCAAGTGACAATGGCAGAAAAAGCGACCATCGATGATCTGGACGATGTTCAGGCCTTTATGAACAGGGAGGACTGTCTTGCCAGATTAAAATATCTGGGGAAACAAGAACTCGTCTTGGTTAGTGCCTACCTGGAGATTAAGATACGTGCCAGTGATTCCCGTGTGGAGATCTTGTCCAAGGTTCACCGGCATTTGAAGGCCGATGAGAAACAAGAAAGTGAGGTACAAGGTACAAAAGAAAGTGAAGAATTATCTTCCACTGAAAAGGAAGATAAAGGCAGTGACATTGACAGCGATGCAGGTAAGCTGAATATAAGCTTACTTACAGTAAAAATGCGTGCCTTGGAAATTAATCGTGAGATAGAATGGAAGAAATTAGAAATGGAAAGAGAGAGACAAGATAAAGAATTAGAGATGAGGCGTTTAGAATTAGAAGAAAGGAAAGAAGAAAGAAAAAGAGAAGAACGAGAAAAAGAACGAGAAAGAGAAAGAGAAGAACGAGAAAAAGAACGAGAAAGAGAAGAGAAACGAGAGAGAGAAGAACGAGACAGGCAAGAACGACGAGGCAGAGAGGAAAGAGAGAGACAACATGAGCTAGTATGTTTGACAGGGGTGGTGAAGTGGCGTAATCCCTGTAAATAATTCCCCCTGTGTGTGACTATTAGGACGTTATACGTCCTGTGCGGTGCTCGGAGTGATTCAGTGCAATATTGTAGAGCGAAGTGCTCGCTGTGATTAAGTGCAATATTGTGTAGTGCGGTGCCCGGTGATTACGTGCAATATTGGCAAGTGAGGCGCTAGGTGCGATAAAGTTTGGTGTGGGTGTAGTGGATGTGATTGGCTGGTGTGGATGTGGTTGGCTGGAGCGGGTGTGGTAGGTTGGTGTTGCTGTAGTGGGTGTGGTATGTGATGTGGATGTGATGTGGGTGTGGTTGGCTGGTGTGGGTGTTGTGGGTTGAGGGTTGAGGGTTTGGTGTGGGTGGGTGTGGGTGTAGTGGGTGTGATTGGCTTGTGGTAGATTGGTGTGGGTGTAGTGGGTGTGATTGGCAGGTGTGGATGTGGTTGGCTGGAGTGGGTGTGGTAGGTTGGTGTGGCTGTAGTGGGTGTGGTATGTGATGTGGGTGTGGGTGGTGGGTGTGGGTGTGGGTGTGGGTGTGGAGGTTTAATGCACTGGGTCCCAGAAGGATGCAGACTGAGAATGGATGAGCCTCCACATGCCTCTAGTGGTACCTCACTTTTTTTTTTGTTCGGAATGCTTCAAATTATTATATACTTCTGAATTTTGTTAGATTTTCTACAAAGTTTATTAGTTTTGACATTTTGTTTATTCTGTCCAATAAAAGCAACATAGAACACTTTCAAAGGTGTTGACCACAAACGACCATTGGTGACCCTCGCCCCACTGGCCGCATGACCAGCTACACACACCAGCTAAACCCACAAGCTGCACCGACCAGCCACACCCACTAGCTAAACCCACCAGCCACACCCACTTGCTACACCCACCACTCACACATACCAGCCACACACACAAGCCACACCCAACAGCTACACACACTAGCTACACCCACTAGCTACACCCAACAGCTACACACACTAGCTACACCCACTAGCTACACCCAACAGCTAGCTACATACACTAGCTAAACACAACAGCCACACCCACCAGCCACACCCAACAGCTACACACACTAGCTACACCCACTAGCTACACCCAACAGCTAGCTACATACACTAGCTAAACATAACAGCCACACCCACCAGCCACACCCACCGGCCACACCCACACTACCCACAACACCCCAGACACACCCACCAGCCACACCCACACTACCCACAACACCCCAGTTACTCTTCATTGTCATCAAAATTTCATATTGTTTCCCCCAGGGAATGCGAAATACAATACTGAAATCGCCCTCGTCTATATATTGTCTCTAAGACAGGAGTTCATCAAAATTTACACTACTTATAAGAGTCTGATCCTTCATGCTGTATTATGTAATTAATTAATGTGACTAACAATTAGGCTACTCACTTGACTGAGTGTTTGTTTTTGACTGACTAGATGGATTGATTAGGATTAAGCCACTAATGAGATGACACGAAATAAATTTTATTTAGTATTATGAGGTCGCAGCTATCATATATGGGGGATATTTCTTGTTCAGCTGTTGGACCCTTTTTTTGTTTTTTTTTTGTTTTTTACCTGAACTTTGTGACTTCAAGGTGGATACTGCAAGATTAGGAGGAGTACTCACGTTGGTTGCTTCAGGCAGAAGATCCATTCTCTTCCGGCGGGGTTTACCAATCCCCCATTTTAATGAATGAATCTGTAACCATATTATATACCTAACTGATATTTTCCCAGTACTTTTGTCTATAGTCGGTGAGAGTATCTAACACTCCACCATGTAAAGTACCATATTGATGGTGATGTAAAACAAGAAGTTTAGTGATGACGTGGTGACGAGGTAAAAGAATTGGATTCTATGTGTCCAAATCAATTTTTGCATGAAGCAAACGTCCTCCACATCTTAGTATATTATGTGTTGGCATCATACCAGATACCTAGAGAATTAGTTAATTTATCTGGAAGATTTTCATATTCGCTTCCATATGTCTCTTGTTGTGCACGTTTGATCCAGTAGAGGATAGGATTGGGAAACTTATGTCGAATTCCTATCTTAGCAAGAAAGTCAAACACATGTGCAGTCACTCTTAATAACTTACTTAAGTTAGAATAATTGTGAGGATCAATGGCTAAGATTCGTCGAGGTTCTGGTTCTTTCATGGGAGTGGTGATATTGGTCACTATGACTTGTGGCTTTTGTTTGGGCCACTGACCACCAACAAGCCATGAAGGTCCATTGAACCACAGCGAAGACTTGATAAGTTGTTTTAGTGTTAATCCTCGAGATAAATAATCTGCAGGATTGTCCTTAGTAGGAACATGTCTGAATTTATATCCAGCAGATAACTCATGAATCTCCCTAACACGATTACTGACGTAGGGAGTCTTGTTGTTGTTGTTTCTTACCCATTGTAAGACTGCCTCGTTGTCTGACCACACGACAATCTCACCAAAGTGGATATTATTGAGTGTCTTTGTCAGGCAATGAGCCAATCTTACTCCCACCAGCAATGCAGTCAACTCCATTTGAGGTAAAGATCTCTTCTTAATGGGAGCAACTATTGCTTTAAATGTGAGCAAAATTGATTGTGCACTATTAACTAAGTAGGCTGCAGCGCCATATGCTTTGCCAGAGGCATCGCAGAAAACGTGCAAATTGGTGGGTAAGTTTGGTCCTGAAGCATTACGAGGAAATTTCAAAACACCTAACTGATTAAAATCCGTTGAGAGTATCTGCCATTTAGCTTGTAACTCACTTGGTAACGGATCATCCCATCCCATATGTTTCTGCCAGCACTCCTGCATTAGGAGTTTGCCCCTTATTAATATAGGACTAAGTAAGCCTAAAGGGTCAAATGGTTGACTGACAAACGAGAGCAGTGTTCTCATGGTAAGGGTTGAGTTATCAGTTTGTACTGACTTGACATTCATCTCGTCAGTACTGGTGTTCCATTCCACGCCTAGAATCTTTAATTGATTGGGTACTTGATAACCTGGAAATTCTTTCTCGATTACCTGGTTGAGTAATTCATTATTTGAGGCCCATGACTGTAGGGGCCTATTGGCTCCTAATAGCTCACGGTTAGCCTCAGGGTAGATTTCTACCAAATTAGTTTGATCATTAGTTGTTCCCTGGAAATTGTCGACATACAAGTTGTCGCTAATGTCTGCCTTATAAGGGCTATTTGACTTCCTTAAATGTTATATATATATATATATATATATATATATATATATATATAAATATATATATATATATATATATATATATATATATATATATATATATATATATATATATATATATATATATATATACATATATATATATATATATATATATATATATATATATATATATATATATATATATATATATATATATATGTCGTACCTAGTAGCCAGAACGCACTTCTCAGCCTAATATACAAGGCCCGATTTGCCTAATAAGCCAAGTTTTCCTGAATTAATATATTTTCTCTAATTTTTTTCTGATGAAATGATAAAGCTACCCATTTCATTATGTGTAAGGTCAATTTTTTTTTATTGGAGTTAAAATTAACGTAGATATATGACCGAACCTAACCAACCCTACCTAACCTAACCTAACCTATCTTTATAGGTTAGGTTAGGTTAGGTAGCCGAAAAAGTTAGGTTAGGTTAGGTTAGGTAGGTTAGGTTGTCGAAAACAATTAATTCATGAAAACGTGGCTTATTAGGCAAATTGGGCCTTGCATAGTAGGCTGAGAAGGACGTTCTGGCTACTAGGTACGACATATATATATATTTATATATATATATATATATATATATATATATATATATATATATATATATATATATATATATATATATATATATATATATATATATATTGTGACGGTAACGCGTTGGTGTTCGGCTGTTCAAAATTAGGGGTATGGCCTCGTCACATAGTATTAAAAAAAATAGAAAATCTGGAACTTCGTCTGTGGTAAGGTAAGGAGAAGACACACAAAACACAAGTAAATTTTAACAATGGAATTTTAATTACGTTAAATAAACAAAACATGAATAAAATGGACAAACAAATTCGTATAATAAAATCAATCAAAATAATAAGAATAATTAAATGACACAATGAAAAGTTACGTTAAGACAAAATAACAAGTGCAATATACAAGTAAATGAAAGGTGCTGGAATATTGGCTTTAAGCTATCACCTCTCTTAGTACACGTACGCCAAAGCTTACGTCTAGCAGGGAGAAGTGTTAACTGTGTGAAAGCACGGAATATTCTGAGGACTGAGGTCGTGGCGGCCCCAGACATCAAGTAGTATGGTGGGCGAGTGCAGTTGCAGCCAGACCGGCGACCAATCAGCGAGGAGCCGGCAGTAAGACGGGTAGTTTGGCGGTTTGAGTCTGAGCAGGTGTCCCTGGCTGCATACGTTTTGCTTTCTGGCAAACCTTGCTGGTGTTGTTGTCGTTGTTGAACATTTCTTCCATAGTAGTTTTATATATTTGTTGCGACGTATTTGTGGAGGGAAGAGCAGGCTCAATCTCTTGAAGGAGATTATCGTCACAACTCTCCCCCGAAGCCTGCGGTTCTGGAAGAAGTACGTCGTTATGTGGTGGAGTAATAGATAGAGTCGCTTCTACTTCATAAACTCTGGAGAGATCATTGGCTAAGATGTTGTCGGATTCTTGGTATAGCGTGTCTCCAGGTTGAATTTCTGCAGTTAGCAAGCCCATAGTAGAAGACGTTGAGATGAGAAGTGGGCGTGCTGCAGGAGGTGTAGGATGGTGTGGTCCGTGTTGATGGTGGACCGTGCACTTTTCAGGTGTGAAGTGAAGTGCTGGAGCTTCAGGATGATGAAGAGTAGCTCCTTGCCAATTGTTCCGTAGTTCCTTGTAGCAGTAGTCGCTGACAGGTGTATTCTCCTCGCCTCGTTGCTGCATCGCGACACCACCAACGTCGGTACCACTGGCGTTGACATGGAGGATGAAGGGCTTATCTGACGAGGTGAGAGTGGAATTAGAATAGGGCAAAGGAGCACGATTATTATCCTGAAAGCATTTGGGAAGATCATTAAGGATTTCGGAATTAGAAAGCGCTGACTCCTTGTCAGTGCTTTCGGGAGGAGAAGCTGGGAAGGTCTCACTGTGGATGTAGGGTTCTGTGAAGGTAGAACAGTTAATCAGGACAGTGGGAGGAGTACCATTATATTGCTTCAGGAGGTTGACGTGGCACAGCTGGGTCTTCCGCCGCCTATCTGGAGTCTCTATTACGTAGTTGTTATTATTCCTGCACTCTTTGACGCAGTAGGGTCCTGAAAACCTGTTTTGTAAAGGTGAACCTGGGATAGGGAAGTATGCAAGGACGAAGTCTCCCGGCTTAAATTTTCGTACTTTGCTGGTCTGGTCATAATGAGTCTTCATTCTCTCCTGGGCTTTCAATAGATTATCATGGGCAAAGCGGTGGACTCTCTATAGAATGTGTTGAAGGTTTTGAAGAAACTGGGGCACATTCTGATGCTCACTGAAGGTGGCATCTCGGAGAGAGTCTTTGAAAGCCTTAAGGGGAGTACGGCACTTACGGCCGTAGAGCATCTCATAAGGAGATACTCCTAGGGACTCATTGGGGAGACTTCTGTAAATACACATTATAAGGTCAATCTGCTTATCCCAATCCTTCGAGGTTTCACTACAAAACTTTTTCAAGAGTGCTTTGATTGTCTGATGACTACGTTCAAGAGAACCCTGTGAAGCAGGATGATAGGAGCTGGACAATACCTGTTTGATGTTGAACTCCTCCAGTGTCCTTTTGAAGAGATCACTGGTGAAGTTGGTACCACAGTCGCTCTGAATCTCCCTGGGAAATCCGTATTGAGTGAAGATCTTCAATAGATGTTTTATAACCGTAGCAGCCGTGATGTTCTTCACTGGAACTGCTATGGGAAATCTGGTGGTAGGATATAGGATGGTTAGGATGTAGGCGTTACCTGAACTGGTCCGAGGTAAAGGACCAACACAGTCTATTATGAGTCTGTGGAAAGGTTCCGCAGGCACCTGTATGGGAATCAGTGGCGCTCTGGGAATGTAGATGTTCGGTTTGCCTGCCATCTGACATGTATGACACTGTTTTATGTACTGTTTGACGTTATTTACCATACCTGGCCAGTAGTAGTCTTGACGAATTCCATGGTAAGTCTTGTTGAAGCCGTAGTGGGAGAGTGCTCCGTGGGCCAGGTGTAGAATAGTGGGCCGCAGGCTGGTAGGAATCACAAGTTGTTCGATGTTGGCCCAATCGTCCTCCTCCTTCAGTTTACTGGGTCTATATCTGCGGTAGAGCAAGTCGTTCTCTAGGAAGAACCCAGGAATACTGTCGGGATGAGTCTCAGCCTGGAAAAACAATGGTGTTAAAGTAAGATCTTCCCTCTGCAACTTACGGAACTCCAACTTGGTCAGATGCGGGGGTAGTTTCTGAGGGTCTTGAGGGACAGCGGTAGCAGTAGAGTCAGCTGGCTGTGGACGTGCGGCTTGTGCACGGGTGGTCACGAGAACCGGAGGAGAAACTTCATCACTCTCTTGAACCTCTGCTGGAACATACTCTAGAATAGGGTTACTTGGCACACAGTTACACACCTGGGGTTTGTCCATGACGATCAGGTTGGTCGGTTGCAGGTCTTCTGCCAAGTCGTTGCCTAGGAGAAGTTGCACTCCAGGCATGGGAAAAGACTTTTCCCTGACGGCGACTTGGACTTCTCCGTTCACGTAGGGACAATCCAGGTGGACTCTGGCGAGAGGGTATGGAGTGGTAGCAGTGAGGTCAGTGATGAAGACAGTTTCTCCGGTGCAGGTGATGTTGGGCACAGCCGACTTCAAGATGATCGATTGTAGAGCCGCTGTGTCCCTCAAGATCTTCAATTTGAAACGTCCCTCCGGATTTGAACCGTTGGCAGAGACAGTTCCAGTATACAGGTGGTTACTGAAAAGAGAAAGATCATTAACATTAACACCAACATTCATCACAGGCTTACCGGACTTAGGAGGAGTTGGTTTGGGTTTTTGTTGGTCAGTGGTCCCCTTGTATTGAGAGTTACCACACTTGTCTATGGTATGTCCATAGAGTCTACAATACTTGCAGTACAGTTGCGAACCAGCTTGATCGGGGCTCACTTTCTCGTAACTGTACCACGACTTCTTACTGGAGGATGGTTCGGGTGTCAGCCGGTGGATGAGGCTGTAAGTGTCAGCCGACTTAGCACACTTCAGGTAGTCGGTTTCTTCTTTATCTGCTAAGTAGAGGCGGACAGGAGGCGGCACACGTCTCAAGAATTCTTCAACAAGCATCAGGTTGACGAGTTCTGTAAAAGTAGAGACATGTGCTGCTTCCAGCCATTTCATGAAATACCTCCGTTTCGTGTTAGCAAACTCAAGGAAGGTAGTGGTACTTGCCTTCAGGTGGTCACGGAATTTCCTTCTGTAACTTTCTGTGGAAAGTAGGTAGGCGTCCAACACTGCTTGTTTCAGAGTGTGGTAGTCATTCTCAGACGCCAAAGTACTGAGTGTAACTGCAGCTCTACCTGTAAGATGGACTCTGAGAAGTGTGGCCCATTGGTCGACAGGCCAACTGAGTTGATTAGCAAGGGTTTCAAAGGTGGTGAAAAACACATCAACTTCTGCTTCTACAAAGGATGGCATTAACTTACTTGCATGTGATATATTAAAACTGATGGGAAGATTGGCAGTAGCTTGCTGGCGTTGAGCGAGGTGTGAAGTTTCCAACGTGTATTCCCGTTGACGACACTCTAGAGCCAGAGACGCTAGTTGCTTGTCATGTTCACGTTGCATCTCCAACTCGCGTCGTTTTGTTTCAAGCTGTACTTGTTCCCGCTCACGGAGCATTGCAAACTCACGTTCCTTGAGGGCGATTTCTTCCCTTCTTAAGGCAGCCTCACGTTCTTGTTCTTCCCTTCGTATGGCAGCTGCTTCTCTTTGCTGCTCACGTTCAATCTTGGCCAGCTCTAGTTTGAGTTTCATCGTTGCCAAATCAGTTTTATCTGCAATATTGTAAGTTTCATGAGTTTCAGAGTCTATCTTACCTTGCTCTAAATAGTAATCCAGCAACAGGTTGTGTAGGTCGTTTTTGTTGGCTTGGTAGGGAACTTCTAGTTGATACTCATGTGCAAGAGTTTGTAATTCAGTCCTCTTGGCACGACTTAAAGTCCCTATTTCACCTGCTGGATTTGCACGGAAAGCTTGGAGACGAAACATGGTGAAATTAGCAAATAAAGGTACACGAATATTCAATAGTGAATGTCAGAAACAGGACAACGTGGCAACTGATACCTATCCTGTGAGATCTTTAACAATTAAAGTTAAGTAAAAGATGTTAAATGATTAAATTAAATCAAGGGCGCAGGAAATCTTGTACCCGGTACTCATGTAAGAGGATAAGGGCAAGAAAATCCTACTAACAAATGAAACAGAGTTTCGAAAACAAATGAAACAGTAAATTGCCTCAAAAGTAAAATTGGTAGTCCAAGGATGTAGGCATACCTTGCCGAGTCTCTATAGGACATAAAGCAAGTTTTTCCTACTGAATTTAATATGATACTTACAGAATTAGCGAACTTTTGTGCTCTGAAAAGTAAGCTAATTCCCTACCGTTGTATGTATCATCATCTCTGACTGACGTGTAGGGGTGCGAGGTGTCAACTGGTGACGAGAACTGCTGCTGAGGTCCCAATTCAGCAACTACAGTTCGAGCTAGAGGAACTATGGCCCTCTTTGTCCTCCTACAGTCAGATTGCAGAAGATTGGGTACTCTTGACCCGGGGCAGACCACAGTACCAGGGTACCTATATGATGATCTGTCAAAAATGAGAAATATCCAAGGGACAAAGATGGTAAACACGAGTAATAACACGGAGGGAGAGATGACCAATTAAAAGTATGACTGAGGCCTACAGTCACCACGTAATCCAAAGTTGTCTCACCTTCACTATATGTTACTCTCGTAATGCACAATATACCGCACCATATAAAAAATGAAATTGAATATGAAAAATAGTAAAGCTACGTTAACAAAGTTAAATACGCTTACCATAAATTACCACTTGGCACCAGTACCTGAGTGAAGCTCCTAGGACAGGCCCCCATATAGTATGTGACGGTAACGCGTTGGTGTTCGGCTGTTCAAAGCTAGGGGTATGGCCTCGTCACATAGTATTAAAAAAAATAGAAAATCTGGAACTTCGTCTGTGGTACGGTAAGGAGAAGACACACAAAACACAAGTAAATTTTAACAATGGAATTTTAATTACGTTAATTAAACAAAACATGAATAAAATGGACAAACAAATTTGTATAATAAAATCAATCAAAATAATAAGAATAAATAAATGACACAATGAAAAGTTACGTTAAGACAAAATAACAAGTGCAATATACAAGTAAATGAAAGGTGCTAGAATATTGGCTTTAAGCTATCACCTCTCTTAGTACACGTACGCCAAAGCTTACGTCTAGCAGGGAGAAGTGTTAACTGTGTGAAAGCACAGAATATTCTGAGGACTGAGGTCGTGGCGGCCCCAGACATCAAGTAGTATGGTGGGCGAGTGCAGTTGCAGCCAGACCGGCGACCAATCAGCGAGGAGCCGGCAGTAAGACGGGTAGTTTGGCGGTTTGAGTCTGAGCAGGTGTCCCTGGCTGCATACGTTTTGCTTTCTGGCAAACCTTGCTGGTGTTGTTGTCGTTGTTGGACATTTCTTCCATAGTAGTTTTATATATTTGTTGCGACGTATTTGTGGAGGGAAGAGCAGGCTCAATCTCTTGAAGGAGATTATCGTCACAATATATATATATATATTGACCTCATACATAATGAAATGGGTAGCTTTTTCATTTCATAAGAAAAAAATTAGAGAAAATATATTAATTCATAAAAAATTGGCTTATTAGGCAAATCGGGCCTTGCATAGTAGGCCAAGAAGTGCGTTCTGGCTACTAGGTACGACATATATATATATATATATATATATATATATATATATATATATGTCGTACCTAGTAGCCAGAACGCACTTCTCAGCCTACTATGCAATTCCCGATTTGCCTAATAAGCCAAGTTTTTCTGAATTAATATATTTTCTCTAATTTTTTTCTTATGAAATGATAAAGCTACCCATTTCATTATGTATGAGGTCAATTTTTTGTTATTGGAGTTAAAATTAACGTATATATATGACCGAACCTAACCAACCCTACCTAACCTAACCTAACCTATCTTTATAGGTTATTTTAGGTTGGGTAGCCGAAAAAGTTAGGTTAGATTAGGTTAGGTAGGTTAGGTATTCGAAAAATAATTAATTCATAAAAACTTGGCTTATTAGGCAAATCGGGCCTTGCATAGTAAGCTGAGAAGTGTGTTCCGGCTACTAGGTACTACATATATATATATATATATATATATATATATATATATATATATATATATATATATATATATATATATATATATATATATATATATATATATATATATATATATATTATATATATATATATATATATATATATATATATATATATATATATATATATATATATATATATATATATATATATATATATATATATATATATATATATTATTAAATATGACCGAAAAAGTAAGATTAATAATTCTAACACGAATTTTCTCAATCTTTCGTACATTTCTTTTCACTGTTGGAGGTAATTCAAAAATCAATTCTCCAAAATTCATTTTTATTTCTAGTCTGACGCAACACTTGAGCGCGTTTCGTAAAACTTATTACATTTTCAAGGACTTTAGTTAACACATACACAACTGAATAAAACTTACACATCTCCGATTTTGTTTATATCTGCATTTGAGTGAGGTGGATGGGGTGAGGTTCTATTTAATTAGGTATTAATTTCATCAACACAAGCCAGAACATGAAACAATGGGTATTGAATAGAAGTGATTGTAGAAAGCCTATTGGTCCATATTTCTTGATGCTTCTATATTGGAGCGGAGTCTTGAGGTGGGTAGAATATAGTTGTGCATTAATTGGCTGTTGATTGCTGGTGTTGACTTCTTGATGGGTAATGCCTCGCAAACGTCAAGCCGTCTGCTATCGCTGTATCTATCGACGATTTCTGTGTTGTTTACTAGGATTTCTCTGGCGATGGTTTGGTTGTGGGAAGAGATTATATGTTCCTTAATGGAGCCCTGTTGCTTATGCATCGTTAAACGCCTAGAAAGAGATGTTGTTGTCTTGCCTATATACTGGGTTTTTTGGAGCTTAAAGTCCCCAAGTGGGCATTTGAAGGCATAGACGACGTTGGTCTCTTTTAAAGCGTTCTGCTTTGTGTCTGGAGAGTTTCTCATGAGTAGGCTGGCCGTTTTTCTGGTTTTATAGTAAATCGTCAGTTGTATCCTCTGATTTTTGTCTGTAGGGATAACGTTTCTATTAACAATATCTTTCAGGACCCTTTCCTCCATTTTATGAGCTGTGGAAAAGAAGTTCCTGTAAAATAGTCTAATAGGGGGTATAGGTGTTGTGTTAGTTGTCTCTTCAGAGGTTGCATGGCGTTTCACTTTCCTTCTTATGATGTCTTCGACGAAACCATTGGAGAAGCCGTTGTTGACTAGGATCTGCCTTACCCTACAGAGTTCTTCGTCGACTTGCTTCCATTCTGAGCTGTGGCTGAGAGCACGGTCGACATATGTGTTAACAACACTCCTCTTGTACCTGTCTTGGCAGTCGCTGTTGGCATTTAGGCACATTCCTATGTTCGTTTCCTTAGTGTAGACTGCAGTGTGGAAACCTCCGCTCTTTTCCATGACTGTTACATCAAGAAAGGGCAGCTTCCCATCCTTTTCCATCTCGTAAGTGAAACGCAGCACGGAACTCTGCTCAAACGCCTCCTTCAGCTCCTGCAGATGTCTGACATCAGGTACCTGTGTAAAAATGTCGTCAACGTACCTGCAGTATATGGCCGGTTTCAAGTTCATGTCGACTAAGACTTTTTGCTCGATGGTACCCATGTAGAAGTTCGCAAACAGGACACCTAGGGGAGAACCCATGGCGACCCCATCTACTTACTTATACATGTGCCCATCCGGGCTCAAGAAGGGTGCCTCTTTAGTACAAGCTTGGAGTAGTTTCCTCAGAATATTTTCTGGTATATCAAGAGGAGTACAGGCTGGATCACGATACACTCTGTCGGCTATCATCCCGATTGTCTCGTCCACAGGTACGTTGGTAAACAGCGATTCTACGTCCAACGAGGCTCTTATCCCTGTGGCCCGTGTGCCCCGCAGTAAGTCAACAAATTCCTTTGGAGACTTCAGGCTGAAGGTGCAAGGAACATAAGGAGTCAGCAGGCCGTTGAGTCGCTTCGCCAGTCTGTACCTGGGTGTGGGTATCTGGCTAATT
The DNA here is from genome assembly GCF_040958095.1 of Procambarus clarkii. Taxonomy (NCBI): domain Eukaryota; kingdom Metazoa; phylum Arthropoda; class Malacostraca; order Decapoda; family Cambaridae; genus Procambarus; species Procambarus clarkii. The sequence goes on from NC_091194.1 coordinate 28,217,943, forward strand.
ATTGGCCGAAGTGGGTTTCCAGGCTTGAGTGTCTTGACATTTCCATAAGCATATCCAGGTTTATATTCCCCAATGATCTTTGGCAGGTGGAGCCCGGATTTCTTGGCGTTCACAGTTTCGATCAGTTTGTTGACCTTTGCTTTCAATTCGGCTGTAGTGTCCTTCGTTACCCTTTGGAACTTAGTTTGGTCAGAGAGTATAAGGTTCATTTTCGTTAGATATTCGTCTTTTTTAAGAATGACATATATTGGCGACTTGTCACCTCTACATGACAACTATCTCCTTGTTCTCACGAAGGCTTTTAGCTGCCGCTTTGAGCTCGGGGGACAGTATGGTGCTCTTGTAATTGCCTCGATTCTTTCCTCCTTCTGCAATAAGTTCTGCTTGTAAGGTATCTTTGGTAGTGACCTTCTTTTGTGTCTCGAGGATCGAATATGTCGTCCAACAGAATTTCCAACTCTACTTTCCGGGCCATCTCACTCGGTCTGGACATAACGTGACAGTTTATGCCCAGATTTAGGAGAGTGACTTGGTCCTCAGTGAGGTTAATTCCTGCAAGGTTCAGGAAGCCATCTCTTGGTCGTGGAATTGCCATACGTCCTCCATATAATGTTGTTAGTTTCTTGATAATCCTTGTTTCAGTGCTGAGGTGATGTCGGTCTGTGAGGATGTCGAGGTGTTGTTCAATGCGGGTACGGATACTTTCGTCGATGTTGCTATTTCTCCACTCGTTTGTAGCATGAAGTAGTTGCGTTTTGTTGTCTTTGATTTCATTCTCTGCCTTGTATATCTGATCACGAATCAGATCCTGGCGATATTTTATCGTGAAGGCTTGATTCCTTGCTGCTGGGTCGTGCGCTTTAATATTAGTATATTTTGGTAGCAGTCTTTCCTGTAGACATATAATATTAAATATGACCGAAGAAGTAAGATTAATAATTCTAACACGATTTTTTTCAATCTTTCGTACATTTCTTTTCACTGTTGGAGGTAATTCAAAAATCAATTCTTCAAAATTAATTTTTATGTCTAGTCTGACGCGACACTTGAGCGCGTTTCATAAAACTTATTACATTTTCAAAGACTTTACACATACACAACTGAATAGAACTTACATATCTCTGATTTGTTTATATCTACATTTGAGTGAGGTGGATGGGGTGAGGTGGTATTTAATAGGGTATTAATTTCATCAACACAAGACAGAACACGAAACAATGGGTATTGAAATGGAAGTGATTGTAGAAAGCCTATTGGTCCATATTTCTTGATGCTTCTATATTGGAGCGGAATCTTGAGGTGGGTAGAATATAGTTGTGCATTAATTAGCTGTTGATTGCTGGTGTTGACTTCTTAATGTGCAGTGCCTCGCAAACGTCAAGCCGTCTGCTATCGCTGTATCTATCGATGATTTCTGTGATGTTTACAAGGATTTCTCTGGCGATTGTTTGGTTGTGGGAAGAGATTGTATGTTCCTTAATGGAGCCCTGTTGCTTATGAATCGTTAAACGCCTAGAAAGAGATGTTGTTGTCTTGCCTATATACTGGGTTTTTTTGGAGCTTACAGTCCCCAAGTGGGCATTTGAAGGCATAGACGACGTTGGTCTCTTTTAAAGCGTTCTGCTTTGTGTCTGGAGAGTTTCTCATGAGTAGGCTGGCCGTTTTTCTGGTTTTATAGTAAATCGTCAGTTGTATCCTCTGATTTTTGTCTGTAGGGATAACGTTTCTATTAACAATATCTTTCAGGACCCTTTCCTTCGTTTTATGAGCTGTGGAAAAGAAGTTCCTGTAAAATAGTCTAATAGGGAGTATAGGTGTTGTGTTAGTTGTCTCTTCAGAGGTTGCATGGCGTTTCACTTTCCTTCTTATGATGTCTTCGACGAAACCATTGGAGAAGCCGTTGTTGACTAGGACCTGCCTTACCCTACAGAGTTCTTCGTCGACTTGCTTCCATTCTGAGCTGTGGCTGAGAGCACGGTCAACATATGCGTTAACAACACTCCTCTTGTACCTGTCTGGGCAGTCGCGGTTGACATTTAGGCACATTCCTATGTTCGTTTCCTTAGTGTAGACTGCAGTGTGGAAACCTCTGCTCTTTTCCATGACTGTTACATCTAGAAAGGGCAGCTTCCCATCCTTTTCCATCTCGTAAGTGAAACGCAGCACGGAACTCTGCTCAAATGCCTCCTTCAGCTCCTGCAGATGTCTGACATCAGGTACCTGTGTAAAAATGTCGTCAACATGCAACCTCTGAAGAGACAACTAACACAACACCTATACACCTATATTAGACTATTTTACAGGAACTTCTTTTCCACAGCTCATAAAACGGAGGAAAGGGTCCTGAAAGATATTGTTAATAGAAACGTTATCCCTACAGACAAAAATCAGAGGATACAACTGACGATTTACTATAAAACCAGAAAAAACGGTCAGCCTACTCATGAGAAACTCTCCAGACACAAAACAGAACGCTTTAAAAGAGACTAACGTCGTCTATGCCTTCAAATGCCCTCTTGGGGACTGTAAGCTCCAAAAAAACCAGTATATAGGCAAGACAACAACATCTCTTTCTAGGCGTTTAACGATGCATAAGCAACAGGGCTCCATTAAGGAACATATAATCTCTTCCCACAACCAAACCATCGCCAGAGAAATCCTAGTAAACAACACAGAAATCATCGATAGATACAGCGATAGCAGGCGGCTTGACGTTTGCGAGGCACTACACATCAAGAAGTCAACACCAGCAATCAACAGCCAATTAATGCACAACTATATTCTACCCACCTCAAGACTCCGCTCCAATATAGAAGCATCAAGAAATATGGACCAATAGGCTTTCTACAAACACATCTATTCAATATCCATTGTTTCGTGTTCTGTCTTGTGTTGATGAAATTAATACCCTATTAATACCACCTCTTGTTCTGTCTTGTGTTGATGAAATTAATACCCTATTAATACCACCTCTTGTTCTGTCTTTTGTTGATGAAATTAATACCTATTAATGCCACCTCACCCCATCCACCTCACTCAAATGTAGATATAAAATCGGAGATGCGTAAGTTCTATTCAGTTGTGTATTTGTAAACTATAGTCTTTGAAAATGTAATAAGTTTTACGAAACGCGCTCGTGGCGCGTCAGACTAGAAATAAAAATGAATTTTGGAGAATTGATTTTTGATTTACCTCCAACAGTGAAAAGAAATGTACGAAAGATTGAGAAAATTCGTGTTAGAATTATTAATCTTACTTTTTCGGTCATATTTAATAATATATGTCTACAGGAAAGACTGCTACCAAAATATACTAATATATATATATATATATATATATATATATATATATATATATATATATATATATATATATATATATATATATATATATATATATATATATATATATATATATACATATATATATTTATATACATATATATAGGGTAAAGTTAAAGGGGAAGAATGGAAGTAAATGCAAAGGGCCTATTGGCCCATATTTCTTGATGCTTCTATATTGGTGCGGAGTCCTGAAGTGGGTATAATATAGTTGTGAATTAATTGGCTGTTGATTGCTGGTGTTAACTTCTTATGTGTAGTGCCTCGCAGATATCATATATTACCCAATATTTCTTGTTCTTGTATATATATATATATATATATATATATATATATATATATATATATATATATATATATATATATATATATATATATATATATATATATATATATATATATATATATATGGTGACGATAATCTCTTTCAAGAGTGATTGAGCCTGTTCTTCTCTACATCAAGTAACGTATATTATACAACAATAAAATGCTACCTTCAAGATACGTCTACCTAGTAGCACAAAACGTTTTGACCAGGAGGCAAACGTACCCAAGACTACCCCCTACTCCACACTCCCTCCACGGCGGCTCATCATCAACCAGCCAACTACCCTTCCCAGCCTGCCTGCTCCTGATTGGTGACTCACCGACTGCACACCTGCACTTCTGCAACTCATCACCCTCTACCTGAGTCGATGTCTGGGCGTGAACCAGCCATTGAAGTCAGAATATCCTTGTGCTCTGAAGCAGTGAACAACTAAATGATATACGCTGTTTACCAGGTGGATGTTTCACAGCTAGCGCCATATTCTCAGCACTTGATTATTTTTCACAGTGTATTTATATTATTGTAGAGTAACTTCATCCCTAGTCTTCATTTATGTTATATGTTTTTGACTTGTTTATTTGCACTGTACATAGCCAAGGGATTGTCTTTGTTTATAATTTGTTTTCTATATTAAATAAAGTTTCATTGTTCATACTATGTGTTTTGCGTGTCTTCCCTTACTTTACCACAGATAAACAGGCAAGCAGTCTATATTTTTTTTGTAAGTGTGACTAGGCATTGACACCAGCCATTGGAGGACTGCCGAACATCTACACTCCTACACTTTCCCGTCACATTTAATGGGGGCCTGTCCTAGGAGCTTCACTCAGGTACTAGTACCAGAACGTCAATTTGTGGTAAGCGTACTTGGCTTTGATACAGTTGCTTTTCAATATTTTCATTACTTTTAATATTTATATTGTGCTGTGTGTATTGTGCATTCCGAGAGTAGCATATTGTGAGTGTTGGATAACTTTGGATTACGTGGTGACTGAAGGCCTCAGTCATTTTCTTAATTGGTCATCCCTCCCTCCGTGTTATTACTCGTGTTTTCCATCTTTTGTCCCTAGGATATTTCTCAATCTCAAACAGATCATCATTTTGGGTACCCTGGTACTTTGGTTTGTCTTTGGGTCAAAGCATCCTATCTTCTGCAATCCGACCGAAGGAGGATTAAGAGGGCCAGAGTTCCCCTAGCACGGACTACGTTGCTGAGTTGGGACCTCAACAGCAGTTTTCGTCACCAGTTGACACTCGCACCCCTACACGGCGGTCAGAGATGATGATATTTACTTAGGTAGGGAATTAGCTTTCTTTTTTCAGAGCACAAAGTTCGCTAATTCTGTAAGTATCATATTTCATTTAGTAGGAAAACCCTTGCTTCTGTCCTATAGACTCGGCAAGGTATGCCTACATTCTTGGACAACCTTATTCACTTTTGGAACAATTAAATGTTTCATTTGTTTTAGAAACTATCAGTTTCATTTATTTAGTAGGATTTTCTTGCCCTTATTCTCTTGCAAAGAGTACCGGGTACAAGATTTCCTGCGCTTTTGATTGACTAATCATTTACCATACTAAAATTAACTTTAATTGTTAAATATTAAATTCCACAGGATAGTTAGCAGTTGCCACGTTATCCTGTTACTGACACTTACCATATCACATGTATTCGTTGTACGTTTATTTGCTATTTTTCACCATGTTTCGTCTCCAAGCTTTTCGTAACGATCCAGCAGGTGAAATAGGGAACTTAAGTCGTGCCAAGAGGACAGAATTACAAACTCTTGCATACGAGTATCAACTAGATGTTCCCCATGGAGCCAACAAAAATGAATTGCACAATTTAATAATGGATCACCTCTTAGATGAAGGGAAGATTGACTCTGAAACTCACGAAAATTATTCTATTGCAGATAAACATGCTCTGGCAACTATGAAACTCAAGCTCGAACTTGCAAAGCTCGAGCGGGAGCAACAAAAAGAAGCTCTCCAAATGAGAGAACGCGAGGTGACCCTAAGGAAAGAAGAGCAAGAAAGAGAGGCTGCAATCAGGAAAGAAGAACAAGAACGAGAGGCGACCCTAAAGGAACAGTGAGGCGGCCCTAGCGAAAGAAGCTCTACAAATAAAGGAAAGATAGGCTGCAATCAGGAAAGAAGAACAGGAACGTGAAGTCACCCTCAAGGAACGTGAGACTGCACTACTCTGTGAGCGTGAGCGAGTACAGCTTGAAGCAAAACAATGTCACCTGGAGATGCAACGCGAGCATGATAAAAAGTAAGCGGAGATGGCTATAGCATGTCGTCAACAAGAACTCGCGTTGGAAACTACATACCACACTCAGAGCCAACAAGCTACCACTAGTCTTCCCGTAAGTTTCAATGTCTCCCATGCAAGTAAGTTAATGTCACTATTCGTTGAAACAGAGATTGATGTCTTTTTCACCACTTTTGAGACCCTAACTAAAAAACTTAGCTGGCCTGCAGAGCAATGGTCTACCCTTCTCAGAGTGCATCTTACAGGTAGAGCTGCAGTTACTCTCAGTACCTTAGGGTCTGAGAATGACTACCAGACCCTGAAGCAAGCAGTTTTGGATGCCTACCTTCACTCCACCGAAAGCTACATAGGAAAATTCCGTGACTATCTAAAGGCAAGTACCATCACCTTTCTATAATTTGCCAATACCAAGAAAAGATATTTCATGAAATGGCTGGAAGCAGCACATGTCTCTACATTTTCAGAACTCGTCAACCTCATGCTAGTTGAGGAATTATTGAGACGTGTTCCCCCTTCCGTCCATTTATATTTAGCAGATAAAGAAGAAACCGACTACATCAAATGTGCGAAGTCAACTGACACCTACAGCCTCATCCACCGGCTTACACCAGAACTACCTTCCAGTAAGAAGTCTTGGTACAGTTATGATAAAGTGAGTGCCGATAAAGCGAGCTCTCAATTGTATTGTAAGTATTGCAAACTCTATGGACATACCATAGATAGATGTGGGAAAGCTCAATACAAAGGTAATGAAACTCTTAAACCCAAACCGACTCCTCCTAAGTCCGGTAAGCCTGTGATGAATGTTGGTGTTCCTGTTAATGATCTTTCTCTCTTCAGCAAACACCTGTATCCTGGAACTGTCTCTGCCAGCAGTGCAGATTCGGAGGGACGTTTCAAATTGAAGATCTTAAGTGACACAGCGGCTCTTCAGTCAATAATATTGAAATCAGCTGTGCCTAACATCACCTTACACCGGGGAAACCGTCCTTATCACTGACCTCACTGCTACCACTCCATATCCACTAGCCAGAGTCCATCTGGATTGTCTTTTTGTGACCGGTGAAGTCCAAGTGGCCATCAGGGAGAAGCCTTTTTCCATGCCTGGAGTGCAACTTCTCCTGGGCAACGACTTGGCAGAAGATCTGCAACCGTCCAACCTGATCATCATGGATAAACCCCAGGTGTGTAACTCTGTAGTGGACAATCCCATCTTTAAGTATGTTTCAGTAGAGGTCCAAGAAAGTGATGAAGTTTCTCCTCCGGTTTTGGTGACCACCCGTGCACAAGCTACACGCCCACAACCAGCTGACTCTACTGCAACCGCTGTCCCTTAAGATCCTCAGAATCTACCACCGAATCTTACTAGTTTGGAGTTCCGTAAGTTACAGAGGGAAGATCCATCATTAACACCATTATTCTTCCAGGCTGAGACTCAACCTGACAGTATCCCTGGGTTCTTCCTAGAGAATCAGTTGCTCTACCGCAGGTACAGACCCAGTAAGCTGAAGGAGGACGACGATTGGGCAAATGTCGAACAACTAGTGGTTCCCACCAGCCTACGGCCGATATTCTACACCTGGCCCAGGGAGCTCTTTCTCACTATGGTTTTAACAAAACCTACCAAGGAATCAGACAAGACTACTACTGGCCAGGTATGGTTAAAGACGTCAAAAGTTACGTGCAACAGTGTCACAAATGTCAGATGGCAGGTAAATCTAACATCTCTATTCCCCTGGCCCCATTGACTCCTATGCCTACGGAACCTTTCCACAGACTCATCATAGACTGTGTTGGTCCTTTACCCCGGACCAGTTCTGGCAACGCCTATATACTAACTATCCTGTGTCCTACCACCAGATTCCCCATAGCAGTTCCAGTAAAGAACATTACGGCTGCTACTGTGGTGAAACACCTATTGAAGATCTTCACCGAGTATGGATTTCCAAGAGAGGTTCAAAGTGACTGTGGCACCAACTTCACCCGTGATCTCTTCAAGAAGACACTGGAAGAGTTCAACATCACACAGGTACTGTCCAGCCCCTATCATCCTGCTTCACAGGGTTCTCTTGAACGTAGTCATCAGACTATTAAAGCACTCCTAAAGAAATTTTGCAATGAAACCTTGAAGGACTTGAATAAAATAATGTGCATTTCAGAAGTCTCCCCAATGAGTCTCTAGGAGTATCTCCTTATGAGATGCTCTACGGACGTAAGTGCCGTACTCCTCTCAAAGCTTTCAAAGACTCTCTACGTAATGCCACCTTCAGTGACCCTCAGAATGTGCCCCAGTTTCTTCAAAACTTAAAACACATTCTAGAGAGAGTATGTAAATTTGCTAATGACAATCTATTGAAAGCTCAGGAGAGGATGAAGACCCATTTTGACCAACGCAGCAACCTAAGGAAATTTAAACCAGGAGACTTTGTGTTGGCATATTTTCCTATCCCAGGTTCTCCATTGCAAAACAAGTTTTCAGGACGTTACCGCATCAAGGAGTGCAGAAACAACCATAACTACGTTCTTGAGACTTCAGATAGGCGGCGGAAGACCCAGTTGTGCCACGTCAACCTCCTGAAACAGTATCAAGGTACTCCCTCTACTGTGTTGGTATCATTATCCACCTTTAAAGGTCCATACCTCAACAGTGAGACCTTCCCTGCTTCTCCTCCCGAAAGCACTAACACTGAGTCAGTGCCTTCCAACTCGGAAATCCTTAATGATCTTCATACCTATTTGCAGGACAGTAATAGTGCTCCTCTCATCAGAATCTTCAAGGAACATCAGAAGTTGTTCAGCGATGATCCACAGGAGTGTAATGTGGTTCAGCACGACATCCAGCTACTCCCTGACACCCGGCCGATTCGTCATCCTTTCTACAGAATCAGCCCGAGCAAAAAGGAAGTTATGCGTGCTGAGGTACAGTACCTCCTGGATCATGGGCTGGCCACCCCTTGGACCATCACCTTGCATCTTGGTGCCGAAACCGCAAGGTAAAGTGAGGTTGTGTACTGATTACCGGAAATTGAATCTTGTGACTATCAAGGATGCTTATCCATTACCTAGAATAGATGACATCCTTGACGCCATTGGTAATGCTCGGTATCTATCAAAGCTAGGACTTACTCAAGGGATACTACCAAGTATGTTTGACAGAGCGAGCTAAGGAAATATCTGCCTTTACCACCCTCTTTGGCCTTTACAGATATGAATGCCTTCCATTTGGACTATGTAATGCCTCGGCCACCTTCCAGCGAGCTGCCAACCGCGTCATCCAGGGCTTAGATAACACCTACGCCTACTTGGATGACATCGTTGTGGCAACCAACACCTGGAGCGAACGTCTGCTCCAGCTGCAACGATTGTTCGCCGAGCTCCTGACAGCCGGCCTCACCATCAACTTGGGCAAGTCCACCTTTGCTAAAGGTAAAGTGCGTTATCTTGGTCATGAGATAGGGAGTGGCAGCATTGCTCCGTTAAACATACACACCCAAGCCATCCAGCATTACCCACAGCCTACCACCAGGAAGCAGCTCCTGCGCTTCCTTGGTCTTGCTTCCTGCTACCGTAGGTGTGTGAAGAATTTTAGTACGGTGGCGACACCATTGATCACTTAACCAGCCCCAAGCAACGGTATAATTGGACCATATAATTGAACGGTATAATCAGCAAACCATTGCTTTTGGACAACTTAAATTCCTGCTCTGTTCTAATCCTATTCTCGCCTCGCCAGATATCACGAAGCCTTTCATCCTCCATGTCGACGCCAGTGGCACCGGCATCGGAGGTGTCCTGATGCAACAACGAGGCGAGGAGGTTCTACCTGTTAGCTACTACAGCTACAAGTTAAAACCACACCAGAAGAATTACAGCACTATCGAAAAGGAGCTACTCTCCATTGTCCTGAACTTACAGCACTTTGAATCATACCTGCAAGGTGCTCGGTCTATCACCATCTACTCAGACCACAATCCCCTACGCTTCTTGCAGCAAGCCCAATTCACCAATCAACGACTTCTACGATGGGCTTAATATCTGCAGAATTTCAACCTGGAAATCTTCTACATCAAAGGTTCTGACAACATCATAGCAGACGCCCTCACCAGCGTTTATGAGGTAGAGACAGCTCCACCTATCACCTTACCACCTGAGGAGGTAACTTCACCCGTAAGAGCAGGCTTCAGGGGGAGAGTTGTGATGGTAATCTCTTTCAAGAGTGATTGAGCCTGCTCTTCTCTACATCAAGTTACGTATATTATACAACAATAAGATGCTACCTTCAAGATACGTCAACCAGTAGCACAAAACGTTTTGACCAGGAGGCAAACGTACCCAAGACTCACCCCCTACTCCACACTTCCTCCACGCCGGCTCATCATCAACCAGCCAACTACCCTTCCCAGCCTGCCTGCTCCTGATTGGTGACTCGCCGACTGCACACCTGCACTTCTGCACCTCAGCGCCCTCTACCTGAGTCGATGTCTGGGCTTGAACCAGCCATTGAAGTTAGAACATCCCTGTGCTCTCAAGCAGTGAACAACTAACTGATATACGCTGTGTATCAGGTGGAAGTTTCGCAGCTAGCGCCATATTCTCAGCACCTGATTATTTTTCACTGTGTATTTATATTATTGTAGAGTAACTACATCTCTAATCTTCATTTATGCTATATGTTCTTGACTTGTTTATTTGCACTGTACATAGCCAAGGGATAGTCTTTGTTTATAATTTTTTTCTATATTAATTAGTTTCATTCTTCATACCATGTGTTTTCAGTGTCTTCCCTTACTTTACCACAGATAAACAGGCAAGCAGTCTATCTTTTTCTTGTAAGTGTGACTAGGCATTGACACCAGCCATTGGAGGACTGCCGAACATCTACACTCCTACACTTTCCCATCACAATAATATATATATATATATATATATATATATATATATATATATATATATATATATATATATATATATATATATATATATGTATATGTATATATATGTATATATATATATATATATATATATATATATATATATATATATATATATATATATATGTATATATATGTATATGTATATATATGTGTATATATATATATATATATATATATATATATATATATATATATATATATATATATATATATATATGCGAACAAGCCTGAATGGTCCCCAGGACTATATGCGACTGAAAACTCACACCCCAGAAGTGACTCGAACCCATACTGCCAGAAGCAACGCAACTGGTATCTACAGGACGCCTTAATCCGCTTGACCATCATGACCGGACTAATAAGGAAGTGATAGCCGAAGCTATTTGAACCACTTCCCCGCCGGCACTCGGATGGTAATCTTGGGCATAGCATTTTATCAAATCACCTCATTCTTTGGGGCACACGTGAGGAACACAAATGCGAACTTGTTCGCATTTGTGTTCCTCAAGTGTAGGAACACTTAAATGGTTGTGTTCCTCAAGGGGAAGTGGTTCAAATAGCTTCGGCTATCACTTCCTTATTAGTCCGGTCGTGATGGTCAAGCGGATTAAGGCATCCTGTAGATACCAGTTGCGTTGCATCTGGCAGTATGGGTTCGAGTCACTTCTGGGGTGTGAGTTTTCAGTCATATATATATATATATATATATATTATATATATATATTTATATATATATATATATATATATATATATATATATATATATATGTATATATATATATATATATATATATATATATATATATATATATATATATATATATATATATATATATATATATATATATATATATATATATATATATATATGTATATTGTCGGGGAACGTCGTTTACAACTTGCTATATTGGTTGTTATTACTGGTTAGGAGGTGTTAAAACGTGTTCGAACGTTGTACCAACGTCGTAGTTTCGGTGTGTGTTTGGCGGGAAGTGAGTAACGGTGTACAAGAACTTTAATCCCGAAATCCTGGCAGGATCGCCAATGTCGTGGTTTACCTTAGTTGTAAGTATAAGTATAAATGACTGTACTTAAAATCCTGTCAACGGTCCCCAACGTCGGGGTGTCTCTCTACATAGACACCACCCAGTATTATTAGCGACAACTGTTACTCACCGTAGCCCTGCGGGTCTTCACTCAATCCTCGCAGCGCCACTGTTCACCAGGAGAGTATTAAGTCGATCTCCAGCTGGCCTTATAGCCAAAGATGAGTGAGAACACAGTTTGCTCTCTCCCAATCGTGTGCCCGCCCCGACAAGGGCTCTACTACTAACTACAAGGTGGCCAACTGGTGTTTTCCCTGTCCAGTAACACGTCAGTGGTGTTGTGGGATTGTGGTACTAGTGGCAGAGAGCTCACTCGTTAAAACTGGTCACAGGCAGGTATGTATCTCTATCACTCTCACTCTTTCCAACTGTTCTATAACAACAAGATATGGAGGGATAATACAAACGCGGAAGGTAGTTTTGTATTTTACTTAAAAATACACAAGGTAGTATATCAACAACGAAGCAACAAGTACTTGGCAGTAAGTCACTCTCTCTTCATAAAACTGGAACTCATCAAAAGGGCCTCCTGTCAATATCAGTTGAGCGGCCTACCCCCCTCAGTGTGCGAATGCTTCTGTACTTGTTTCCTGGCATTATGCGCCTGTTTTTTTTAAATTCACAGTAATCACTATATTTGCAATCAACACAATATTTGCTATAATAACTATAGAACGCAATGAGTCACTTCACTGGTCTCAAGCTCAATTAATAGTTTCTACAGCAATAAACATGATAATTCACTGTAAAGGCGTTATACGCGGCAGATCATAATAATGACAATGAATGCAATTAACCACGGTACTGGCCTTAGACTCAGTAATTCCTTTTGGAGTCGATAACACAGAATATCACTGTACACATGAAAATGTTACCCAACACATATATATATCGATCAATTCATCAATATCAATAATAATAAGATAATACTGGGCACACAGCCTAACACCAATAACTGGTACACTATATATATGTATGTCGTACCTAGTAGCCAGAACGCACTTCTCGGCCTACTATGCAAGGCCCGATTTGCCTAATAAGCCAAGTTTTCATGAATTAATTGTTTTTCGACTACCTAACCTACCTAACCTAACCTAACCTAACTTTTTCGGCTACCTAACCAAACCTAACCTATAAAGATAGGTTAGGTTAGGTTAGGTAGGGTTGGTTAGGTTCGGTCATATATCTACGTTAATTTTAACTTCAATAAAAAAAAATTGACCTCATACATAATGAAATTGGTAGCTTTATCATTTCATAAGAAAAAAAATAGAAAAAATATATTAATTCAGGAAAACTTGGCTTATTAGGCAAATCGGGCCTTGCATAGTAGGCCAAAAAGTGAGTTCTGGCTACTAGGTACGACATATATATATATATATATATATATATATATGTCGTACCTAGTAGCCAGAATTCACTTCTCGGCCTACTATGCAAGGCCCGATTTGCCTAATAAGCCAAGTTTTCATGAATTAATTGTTTTTCGAGAACCTAACCTACCTAACCTAACCTAACCTAACTTTTTTCGGCTACCTAACCTAACCTAACCTATAAAGATAGGTTAGGTTAGGTTAGGTAGGGTTGGTTAGGTTCGGTCATATATCTACATTAATTTTAACTCCAATAAAAAAATATTGACCTCATACATAATGAAATGGTTAGTTTTATCATTTCATAAGAAAAAAAATAAAGAAAATATATTATTTCAGGAAAACTTGGCTTATTAGGCAAATCGGGCCTTGCATAGTAGGCTGAGAGGTGCGTTCTGGCTACTAGGTACGACATATATATATATATATATATATATATATATATATATATATATATATATATATATATATATATATATATATATATATATATATTCTCTGGCATAAGTTATAATATTAATGTCACATGAAAGAAATCATCCATGACACAGCAAACTCTTCAATAAACACAGGTGCATCCACATACCACATATATATATCGTGAGAGCTTTCCACAGCCTCACTCTCCACAACTGTGTCCTACCGTGACATAGACATTGGTGAGCCTTGCTCACGACATATAAGATACTCTGGCTAAATATAACAGACTAAAGGGGAATTGGGAGGGAAACTAGAATCACCTACTTCCACCTCACTGATGTGGACTCGCCCTCCGGTGAGAGTTGAATTGCAGCTCCTGGTCCCGGCTCTCGACTCGTTGTAGGGAACACCCCTACACACACACTGATGCTCTCTCCAGGAACCCAATCAACATCCCAAAATAAACGCGTCGTCACCATGCTGTGTCCTCTGCAGGTCCGTGCTCCTCCACAACTTCTTGTAGGGTTGGAGTCGGTCTCCTGGCCGTCGACTTCTCCTCGCAACTACGTCTGCAGTCCTACTTCTCGGCTGCAGTTGTCCTGATTCCCAATTAGTTTTCTCCTTCCACTGCTTCCCGGTGGATTGGCCCAGCTGCTACGTCGTCACTAGATGGGTGAACTGCCTCAGATGTCACATACGTCACTGCACAGACTTCACTTCTTCTTGCAAGGCACCTGTCCCTGGAGCACTTGTTGCTCAATATTCCCTCGATTCCCTCTTCGGTCCAACATATGAATGAAGGAAGACCTCACAGCGTACATGCAGACTACGGGTGACGCGTAAGATCCACGGGAGCGGGGTACAACTGCCAAACTGACAGAACCAACTTTCGCACATCCGTCCTCGTCAACGTGTCGTGTCAAACTGATGGCGCCACAGAGGCGCGATCTCCAGACACCCTTGCTCTCGTGACGTCATGCTTGCCAGGGGCGTTTCCAATTGGCTTCCTGTGCCACTTCACTGTTCGTGATCAATCTGGTGCCAATGACGTCATACAGTTTTGGCGGGAGAACGGAGGGACCGGCGCCATATTGGCGCCCTAAAGGACCTAAACCACAGGCCAAAATACTCTTCTTTTACGAATTTCTCGCCAACGCGAGAACACTACCCTCTCCCACACATGTCAAATTGTTGCCCGCAACGTAGAGAACGCGCGGGTAAAGTGGATATGACTCTTACAGCTGGCGTGGGAGAAATATAAGGTTGGAACACCATCACATACCCCTCCCCTTAAAATAAGTCATATCTGATTAGTGTACGAGGGACAAGGCATCCGCTACCACGTTGTCCTTCCCTCTGATGTGCTTGATGTCCAGCCAGTACTCCTGCAGTAGTAATGCACACCTCGTCAGCCGCTGGTTGGAGTTCCTCATTTTGTACAAAATGGTCAGAGGGTTGGGATCTGTAAACACAAGAACAGGTCTCGCCCCTCCTCCCACGTACACGTCGAAGTGCTTCAAGGCCATTACTAAAGTCAAAGCCTCCTTCTCGACAGTACTATAGGCACGCTGGTACTTCACAAATTTCTTGGAGTAGAAAGCTACCGGCCTATGTACCTCACTCCACTCTTTGGCCAACATCAACAGTTTCTTCGTCTTCTCAAAAGACTCCTGGCAGGCCTCTCCCCATTTCCATCGTACATTCTTAGAGAGTAGTTCGGTCAGGGGATGTGCTACCATGGAAAAGTTCTTGCAGAAACCACGAGAGTATCCTATCATCCCAAGATACCTCAACAACTCCTTACACGTCCTGGGTACTGGGTACTCCCTAATGGCTGACACTTTGTGATCTACAGGGGTTATTTCTCCTTGGCCGATGACGAAGCCTAGGTACTCTAAGTGGGCCTTCCCAAACTCACTCTTGGCTAGGTTTACGGTTAAGTTAGCATCCTCTAGCCTCCTGAATAATTCTCTGAGTCTCTCTAGGTGTGTCTCCCAATCGTAGGAGTACACTACTATGTCATCGATGTATACCGTGCAGCCTTTGGCCCCGCTCAACAACTCATTCATCATGCGTTGGAAACAACTACCGCTGTTTTTCATTCCGAAGGGCAACACCTTGTACTGGTACAGCCCGTCCGGTGTTACGAAAGCTGATATCTTCCTGGCGTCGGGAGTCAATGAGATCTGGTAGTACCCCTTGAGCATATCGACCTTGGATATCTTGCACTACCCATCTGGTCGGTGCAATCGCTCACCCTTGGCATGGGGTGGGAATTTGCCACAGCGATGGAGTTCACTCTTCTGTAGTCTGTACAAAAGCGGAATGTACCATCGCTTTTCTTCACTAACAAGCATGGGGAACTCCACTCACTGTTGCTAGGCTCTGCAAGGTCGTTCTCAAGGAGATACTTCACCTCCTTCCTCATCAACTCTCGCTTCTCTGGGCTGACCCTATAAGCACTCTGTTTGATGGGCCTGGCTTCCCTCACCTCTACCTCGTGCATTACACTCTTGTGTCGTCGGGGCACGTTGGTAAAGAGAGAGGCATTTTCTCTTAACAGGTTCATCAGGTCCGCGCTCTGTTGTCCCTCCAGGTGTTGTAGCTTGTCCTCGATCTTCGCCAAACTCTCCGAATTGGTGAGATCTGTGCCGTCCGCCCTGGACCACTTTCCTTCCTCCTCTGGAAGTTCCTGGTCCACCTGCATGCACAAAATCATCTTCTGCTGGGGGTCTCGAGTCATCGTTTCGTCCTGCTCGGTGGCTCCTTCTTCCTCAGAGAAGAAAGGCTTCAGGCGGTCAACATGACACACCTGTGTCTTGCGGGGTCTATCCGGCTTACCGATTTCATAAGTTACAGGACCCAACCTCCGTAGCACACTGTACGGTCCCTCGAACCGTGACTCGGTCACTCGGTTCTTCCCTGGCAGCAATACCATAACCTGGGACTCAACCTGGAACTCTCTTGGCGTAGCTTTCTTGTCATATCATTCTGACATCTTACGCTGCGCCTCCTTCAGATGTTTTCCTGCTAGTTCCTGTGCCAAAGTGAGGCGTTCCTTGAACTTCTGAACGTACTCGTTGACCGTTCCAACGGTCACTCCTGGTGTCCATTGTTCTTTCAGCATGTACAGAGGACTTCGTACCTCATGTCCATACGCCAGCTGGAACGGTGAGAAACCTAACGACTCTACCACTGCGTTACGTATGGCAAACAACGCAGGGTCCACTGCATCATCCCACTCGGCTCCCTGCTCTGCACAGAACACTCTCAGAACGGCCTTCAGGGTGGAGTGAAATCTTACGATCGCCCCTTGCGATTGCGGTCGGTAGGGCGACGACCGAATCTGATTCACTCCCCAATTTGTCACGGTCTGTCTGAACCATTTGGCCTGGAATATACTTCCACAGTCCGTCTGAAGTTCCCTGGGCATTCCCACCCAAGAGAAAAATCGTTGCAGCTGCCCGGCTACTCTTTTCGACATCAAACGCCGCATCGGGACAGCTTCCGGAAATTTGGTCGACGCACACATGATTGTCATCAGGTAGGTATTTCCTCGTTTCGTCCGTGGCAACGGTCCCACCCCGTCGACCAACAGACGCTCAAATGCAGGCCCAAACGCGGAAACAGGGACTACCGGGGCCTTTGGTATCGCGGATTGGCTCTTCACTGCCCTCTGGCAAGGTAAGCACGTCTTACAGTAACGCCTCACATCGGCGTTCATACCTGGCCAGTAGAAATGGTCCCTGATCTTACGCAACGTCTTGGTCACCCCCAGGTGACTTGCAGAGTCCACAGAGTGCGACAGATCCAACACTGCCGCTCTGCACTGGGCCGGCAACACTACCTGGTGTCTCGTACCTAGAGATTCTTCTCCGGCCTCCATCCTCACAGGCCTCCACTGTCTCATTAGCATTCCGTCCTGTATATAAAAATGAGTGGCCCTCTCAGGACTAACACGTCCTCCTCTGGCCGAAATGAATCATTTCGGGGAACTCTATCTGCTGCAACTCCCCCAGACGAGTGCAGTCTACTCCAAGAGAACTGGCGAGGGTCACCTGTAACTCACCATCCGGGCTGCCTTCGCCCTCCACTCGTTCTCCGAGTTGCACGAAGAGGTGATCGACTCCCAGGCTGTTGACATCTCCTCTTAAGCCCTATCAGATCCACTCCCTCAGCGTCTGTCGCACCGCCTTGGGATCACAGCGCATACAGGGAACGCCACCGCGGCAATTCCCTTCTCGTCCCCACAGGCGTCTAACACTCCGCCTTTCTCCTTATAGTGCTCCAAGCACTCTTCGCCCTTCACGAGGTTAGGGAGGATACATCCTCCACATGCTTCATTTCCAAGAATGACTTGTGCCTCCATCTTGGGCATTGATGCGCAGACCCCTACCATCAGGGTCTGGCAGCCATAATCAAAATTCAGAGTCACCTGGTGTAGGGGCATCCTCACTGGGCCTCCCACAGTGGTCACACTTGCCACCCCCACACTGGTACTCTCGTAACCCTCAGGGAACAGGGTTTCACTCACCAGGGTAAAATCAGCCCCGGTGTCTCTCAATATCTTCACCGGAATGGGGTCTGCGTCCCCCATCCTTACGGTTCCCTCACACACAAAAGGGTGAACTCTTTTCTCCCCACTCAGTACGAGTTCATCCCGCACTCTCTCGGTCATCTGGTCCTCTACCATCACGAAAGCAACGTTACCCCGCTGCTTAGGGCGTCTGCATTCCCGTGAGAAGTGTCCGAATCCCCCACAATTGTAGCAGCGGAACTTCCTTGGCGGTGACCTACCACCACCACCCGCCCTGGCAACGCCTCCAGAGGCCGTCGCTCCGTGGGTCTTCCTCGTGCCTTCCGTCGTCTCCTTCGTCGCAGCAACAGCTCCTGAACTCTCAGCTAGGGACTTCTTTACCGGCTCCACAGCACTCTTTGATCCTGTACTGTCTCCACTCAAGAGGTGGGACTTGGGAGAACTCGCTCCTGTCCTCCATTCGTCCGTCCACCTATAGCGTCTCCCATATCCGGAGTATACTGGCGGTCAGTGCTGTCCCTCTCAGCGTGGTCGTAAGGCTTCTTCTAGCATGTCAGCTCTGTCGGCTGCTGCCCTCAGGTCCTTTATGTCCGCCTCCTTTACTCTAACCCTGATATCAGGAGAGAGCACGGACATAAACTTCTCCATGACCATCAGCCTCTTGACATCTTCAACTGATTTCGCTCCTTCGGATTCCAGCCACTTCAGGAACTTTCTCTCCATGTCCCTCGCCGTCTCCGCATAAGATTTTCCTGGCGAACGGGTACATTCCCTGAACCTTTTCCTGTAACATTCCGGCGTTAGCTTGAAAGAGTGGAGCACAGCTATCTTCACAGCATCATAGATGGTACACTCCCTGAGGTCGAGCATGTTGTAGGCTTCGCGAGCTTCACCGGTGAGCCTACTCTGAACCAGCTCCGCCCACTCTGCTCTCGGCCACTTCTTCAAGGTAGCGACCCTCTCGAAGTGGTCAAAGAAACCTTCAGCTTCGTTTGGTACAAAGACTGGCAAATCTCGCTCTCTCACTCGGCGGTCTTCCTGCTGTGGGGGGGCAGGTGGGGCTAGCCCTAGCTCAGCTCACTTCAGCAAAACCTCTTTGTTAGCTTCATCCTCTTGTTGTTTCAGCTTAGCTTCTAGCTCGCGCTCCTCCTGTTTCAGCTGTGCTTCTTCACGCCTCAGCTGTGCTTCGTGCTCGCGCTCTTCCCATCTCAGCTGTGCCTCTCGTTCCTGCTCTTCAAGTTTCAGCTGTGCCTCTGCTTCTCGCTCTTCCCTGCGCAGCTGCGCCTCCAGCTGCAGCTTCAATCTCTCCAGCTTGACGCTGCGCCTGCTGCCGCTGGATCCCCTACTGCTCCCACCAATTCTCAAATGTTCCCTCACACTGGCAGGTGTCTGTGGCCTTTCCTCCCCCAAAGCCTCATCTTGGGCCCTGAGCTGTAGCATGATCTCCAGTCTCCTCTCTCCCACTTTGGAAGATCTCAACTTTAACCCAAAGTGGTCAGCTATCGACTGCAGCTGCGCCTTGGTGCAATCCTCCAGCACCTGCTCATCTCTAGTGTCAATGAACCTTGCTACCTTCTCATCCTCCATCTTGTGCTATGAGTGATAACCTGTACCTGATACCTAATACCACTGTAAAGTACCACAGTCGCAACTGTAATCGTTATCCTGGCAAGGTCGCCAATGTCGGGGAACATTGTAAGTGAGTAACGGTGTACAAGAACTTAATCCCGAAATCCTGGCAGGATCGCCAATGTCGGGGTTTACCTTAGATGTAAGTATACGTATAAATGACCGTACTTAATATCCTGTCAACGTTAGCCAACATCGGGGTGTCTCTCTACATAGACACCACCCAGCAGTATTAACGACAACTGTTACTCACCGTAGCCCTGCGGGTCTTCACTCAATCCTCGCGGTGCCACTGTTCGCCAAGAGAGTATCCCAGTCGATCTCCAGCTGGCCTTATAGCCAAAGGTGAGTGAGAACACAGTTTGCTCTCTCCCAACCATGTGCCCGCCCCGACAAGGGCTCTACTACTAACTGCAAGGTCGCCAACTGGTGTTTCCCATCTCCAGTAACATGTCAGTGGTGTTGTGGGATTGTGGTACTAGTGGCAGAGAGCTCACTCGTTAAAACTGGTCACAGGCAGGTATGTATCTCTATCACTCTCATTTTTTCCAACTGTTCTATAACAACAAGATATGGAGGGATAATACAAATTGCGAAGGTAGTTTTGTATTTTACTTAAAAACACACAAGGTAGTATATCAACAACGAAGCAACAAGTACTTGGCAGTAAGTCACTCTCTCTTCATAAAACTGGAACTCATCAAGAGGGCAACACTCCCCCTCCTGTCAATATCAGCTGAGCGGCCTACCCCCCTCAGTGTGCGAATGCTTCTGTACTTGTTTCCTAGAATCCCCTACTTCCACTTTACTGATGTTGACTCGCCCTCCGGTGAGAGTTGAATTGCAGCTCCTGGTCCCGGCTCTCAACTCGTTGTAGGGAGCGCCCCTACACACACACTGATGCTCTCTCCAGGAACCCAATCAACATCCCAAAATAAACGCATCGTCACCGTGCTCTGTCCTCTGCAGGTCCGTACTTCTCCACAACTTCTTGCAGGGATGGAGTCGGTCTCCTAGCTGTCGACTTCTCCTGGCAACTACGTCTGCAGTCCTACTTCTCGGCTGCAAGCGTCCTGATTCCAAATTAGTTTTCTCCTTCCGCTGCTTCCCGGTGGATTGGCCCAGCCGCTACGTCGTCACTAGATGGGTGAACTGCCTCAGACGTCACATACGTCACTGCACAGACTTCACTTCTTCTTGCAAGGCACCTGTCCCTGGAGCACTTGTTGCTCAATATTCCCTCGATTTCCTCTTCGGTCCAACACATGAATGAAGGAAGACCTCACAGGGTACTTGCAGACTACGGGGGATGCATAAAATCCACAGGAGCGGGGTACAACTGTCAAACTGACAGGACCAACTTTTGCACGTCCGTCCTCGTCAACGAGTCATGTCAAACTGGTGGCGCCACAGAGGCGCGATCTCCGGACCCCCCTTGCTCTTGTGACGTCATACTTGCCAGGGGCGTTTCCCATTGGCTCCCTGTGCCACGTAACTGTTCGTGACCAATCTGATACCACTGACATCATACAGTTTTCGCGGGAGAACGGAGGGACCGGCGCCATATTCGCGTCCTAAAGGGCCTAAACCACAGGCCAAAATACTCTTCTTTTACGAATTTCTCGCCAACGCGAGAACACTACCCGCTCCCACACATGCCAAATTGTTGCCCGCAACGTAGAGAACGCGCGGGTAAAGTGGATATGTCTCTTACAGCTGGCGTGGGAGAAATATTAAGGGGGGAACACCGTCACAAAATATATATATATATATATATATATATATATATATATATATATATATATATATATATATATATATATATATATATATATATATATATATTTATATATATATATATATATATATATATATATATATATATATATATATATATATATATATATTTATATATATATATATATATATATATATATATATATATATATATATATATATATATATATATATATATATATATATATATATATATATATATATATATATATTTTGGTAGCAGTCTTTCCTGTAGACATATATTATTAAATATGACCGAAAAAGTAAGATTAATAATTCTAACACGAATTTTCTCAATCTTTCGTACATTTCTTTTCACTGTTGGAGGTAATTCAAAAATCAATTCTCCAAAATTCATTTTTGGAGAATTGATTTTCAAAATCAATTCAAAATCAAATCAAGATTTTCAAAATTCAAAATTCTCCAAAAATAAAAATGAATTTTGGAGAATTGATTTTTGAATTACCTCCAACAGTGAAAAGAAATGTACGAAAGATTGAGAAAATTCGTGTTAGAATTATTAATCTTACTTTTTCGGTCATATATAATAATATATATATATATATATATATATATATATATATATATATATATATATATATATATATACATATATATATATATATATATATATATATAGATATATATATATATATATATATATATATATATATATATATATATATATATATATATATATATATATATATATATATATATATATGTCGTACCTAATAGCCAGAACGCACTTCTCTGCCTACTATGCAAGGCCCAATTTGCCTAATAAGCCAAGTTTTCTTGAATTAATATATTTTCTCTAATTTTTTTCTCATGAAATGATAAAGCTACCCATTTCATTACGTATGAGGTCATTTTTTTTATTGGAGTTAAAATTAACGTAGATATATGACCGAACCTAACCAACCCTACCTAACCTAACCTAACCTATCTTTATAGGTTAGGTTAGGTTAGGTAGCCAAAAAAGTTAGGTTAGGATAGGTTAGGTAGGTTAGGTAGTCGAAAAACATTTAATTCATGAAAACTTGGCTTATTAGGCAAATCGAGCCTTGCATAGTAGGCTGAGAAGTGCGTTCTGGCTATTAGGTACGACATATATATATATATATATATATATATATATATATATATATATATATATATATATATATATATATATATATATATATATATATATATATATATATATATATATATATATATATATATATGTGTGTGTGTATATCACGAAAATAAACACGTGATTAAGAATGTGACAATGTCAGACCACGGAGGAAAAATGAAACAGGAAATTTCCTTAAGTACTTTCGTATATTAAATACAACTTCAGAAGGTCCAATCTGAAGATGTATTCAGAAGACATCTTCAGAAGACCTTCTGAAGATGTATTTAATATATGAAAGTACTTAAGGAAATTTCCTGTTTCATTTTTCCTCCGTGGTCTGACATTGTCATATATATATATATATATATATATATATATATATATATATATATATATATATATATATATATATATATATATGTCGTACCTAGTAGCCAGAACTCACTTCTCAGCCTACTATTCAAGTCCCGATTTGCCTAATAAGCCAAGTTTTCCTGAATTAATATATTTACTATAATTTTTTTCTTATGAAATGATAAAGCAACCCTTTTCTCTATGTATGAGGTCAATTTTTTTTTATTGGAGATAAAATTAACGTAGATATATGACCGAACCTAACCAACCCTACCTAACCTAACCTAACCTATATTTATAGGTAAGGTTAGGTTAGGTAGCCAAAAAAAGCTAGGTTAGGTTAGGTTAGGTAGGTTAGGTAGACGAAAAAACATTAATTCATGAAAACTTGGCTTATTAGGCAAATTGGGCCTTGAATAGTAGGCTGAGAAGTGCGTTCTGGCTATTAGGTACGACATATATATATATATATATATATATATATATATATATATATATATATATATATATATATATATATATATATATGTCATACCTAGTAGCCAGAACGCACTTCTCAGCCTACTATGCAAGGCCCGATTTGCCTAATAAGCTTAGTTTCATGAATTAATGTTTTTTCGACTACCTAACCTAACCTAACCTAACGTTTTAGGGTACCTAACCTAACCTAACCTATAAAGATAGGTTAGGTTAGGTTAGGTAGGGTTGGTTAGGTTCGGTCATATATCTACGTTAATTTTAACTCCAATAAAAAAAAATTATCCTCATACATAATGAAATGGATAGCTTTATCATATCATAAGAAAAAAATTAGAGAAAATATAATAATTCTGGAAAACTAGGCTAATTAGGCATTAGGCAAATCGGGCCTTGCATAGTAGGCCGAAAAGTGCATTCTGGCTACTAGGTACGACATATATATATATATATATATATATATATATATATATATATATATATATATATATATATATATATATATATATATATATATATATATATATATATATATATATATATATATATATATATACATATACATACATATGTACATATATTATTAAATATGACCGAAAAAGTAAGATTAATAATTCGTTGAAGTTAATTCGTTGTCTTCGTTGAAGACATCATAAGAAGGAAGGTGAAACGCCATGCAATCTTTGAAGAGACAACTAACACAACACCTTTACCCCCTATTAGACTATTTTACAGGAACTTCTTTTCCACAGCTCATAAACGGAGGAAAGGGTCCTGAAAGATAATGTTGATAGGAACGTTATCCCTACAGACAAAAATCAGAAGATACAATTGAAGATTTACTATAAAACCAAAAAAACGGGCAACCTACTCATGAGAAACTCTCCAGACACAAAGCAGAACTCTTTAAAAGAGATCAACGTCGTCTATGCCTTCAAATGCCCACTTGGGGACTGTAAGCCTCAAAGAACTCAGTATATAGAATATATACTATATATACAGTCTATATACTATATATATATATATATATATATATATATATATATATATATATATATATATATATATACAGTACATATGATAACATACTATGCCCAAGATTACCTTCCTAGTGCAGGCGAGGGGGTGGTTCAAATAGCTTCAGCTATCACCTCTTTATGTCCGGTCGTGGTGGGCGAGTGGAATATGGTGTCCTGTACATACCAGTTGCGTTGCTCCCTGAAGTATAGGTCCGAGTCACTTCTGGGGAGTGAGTTTTCAGTTGAATATAGTCCTGGGGACCATTCAATCTTGTTCACATTTGTGTTCCTCACGTGTGCCCCAAAAAATGACGTGATTTGATGAAATATTATGCCCAAGATTACCATCTGAGTGCCGGCGAGGGGGGGGGGGTCAAATAGCTTCGGCAATCGCCTCCTTATGTCCGGTCATGATGGTCGAGTGGATTAAGGTGTCCTGTACATACCAGTTGTGTTGCTCCTAGCAGTATGGGTTTGAGTCACTTCTGGGAGTGTGAGTTTTCAGTTGCATATAGTCCTGGGGACCATTCAGGCTTGTTCGCATTTGTGTTTCTCGATGTGCCCCAAAGAATGACGTTAATTGATAAAATACTATGCCCAAGATTACCATGCAAGTGCCGGCGGGGGGTGGTTGAAATAGCTTCGGCTATCACCTCCTTTTCCTATCTTCTTATCTTGAGGTTATCTTCAGATGATTTTGGGGCTTTAGTGTCCCTGCGGCCTAGTCCTCCACCAGGCCTCCACCCCCAGAAAGCAGATAGTGACAGCTGACAAACACCCAGGTACCTATTTTACTGCTAGAGAACAGGGGCATAGGGTGAGAGAAACTCTTCCTATTGTTCCTCGCCGACGCCCGGGATCGAACCCGGGACCACAGTATCACAAGTCCAGCGTGCTGTCCGCTCGGCCGACTGGCTCCTTATGTCCGGTCATGATGGTCAAGTGGATTAAGGTGTCCTGTACATACCAGTTGAGTTGCTCCTGGCAGTATGGGTTCGAGTCACTTCTGGGGTGTGAGTTTTCAGTTGCATATAGTCCTGGGGATCATTCAGGCTTGTTCTCATTTGTGTTCCTCACGTGTGCCCAAAAGAATGAGGTGATTTGATAAAATACTATGCCCAAGATTACCATCCGAGTGCCAATGGGGGGGGGGGGTTCAAATAGCTTCGGCTATCACCTCCTTATGTCCGGTCGTGATGGTCGAGTGGATTAAGGTGTCCTGTACATACCAGTTGCATTGTTCATGACAGTATGGGTTCGAGTCACTTCTGGGGTGTGATTTTTCAGTTGCATATAGTCCTGGGGACTATTCAGGCTTGTTCGCATTTATGTTCCTCACGTGTGCCCCAAAGAATCAGGTGATTTGATAAAATACTATGCCCAAGATTACCATCTGAGTGCCAGTGGGGGGGTGGTTTAAATAGCTTCGGCTATCACCTCCTTATGTCTGGTCGTGATGGTCGAGTGGATTAACCCTTAAATGGTGCATGGGTATATACCAATTGACACCCACAGGTGCATACAAAAAAAATATTTTTTCTTCCTAACCTGTTAAGTCGTGTTCCCTGATCACCGGAAAAATAACAAAAAATCAATTGTACCTACCGGCGATGTATTTGAGCCGATAAGATGGATGATGACGTCACAGTTTGCATGTTCGCTCATGCTCTGTGCGTCCTGGAGGCGTCGCGCGCGGTCTTCAAGCAGCCAGAGTTGCCAGGAACTTATTTTCGCGTCATTATTTACAGTGTCTACGTGTGTATTCTTTGCAATATTAGTCATTAATTGTGTTGCACATATTGTTACTTAACAGTTATTGTCAATATATGTTGCACATATCGAGTATGCACATGCACACACAAACGTTTACCATTACGACATTATATTATGTACAGTAATCACAATGTTCATTATTTTATATGTACACACTAGCACGCACTATGTACAGGTTTTTGCACTATTATTGCACATTTAGAAATCTTGGAGTGAGTGGTAGTCGTTGAAGCAGTCGACAGCACACAATGCAACTCCACACCCTTCACACCATGTTTGCACCATTTTACGTTTCTGTTCTCTTCGTTTTGTTGTTTTACATACTACGCATGCACGTTGGCCTATTGCACGCTTTCCACCTGCTGGCAAATTCTTTAGTCTGTGTTGCTGAAAGGCCTCTATGTGAGCGAGCCTGGGTGTTGCATCATGCTGCAACACTGGGTTCATGATTGGTCATCGTATGCCAGGGACTTCTTGACCAAACTTTGCTAATAACTGTGTTGCAAGTGTAAAAGCAAATGAACGGAAAATAGGTTTACTTCCAGTTTTCACCAGATACAAATTATAGCAGTTCAACATGCTCATGTCAACAAAGTGGAAAAACACTTTTTTCTTCCACTTCAATGTTTTCCGCACACACTCGATAGTGCCAATCATCATGTCAACCTTATCAATCAAACGCATGTTGAGATAGTAGTTAAGAACACAATCTGGCTTATATACTGGTTCTCTTGTTACACGGTGCACCTTGCCACTGTTCAACATTGTACCCTCATGAACGGTTGTCAGCAGGTTCACTTCTCTCTTGTCTTTCCACCGTACCGAGAGTATTTGATCATATTTCCGTACCTGGCACTCACCAACTGCAAGTCCACCGTCAAAAAACTGGCATTTCCCTTCTTCGTGTCTATACTGTGCCAACCAATCCAGTTCTATTTTCAATCAAGAACCTAGCTAGCAATGGACTTGTATAGTATTTATCTGTGTATAGGATGTGGCCCCTGTTCATCCATGGTGCCATCAGTGACTTCACCACACTACCCGAGAAACCAAGTTCGTCGTTACCGGGAATGTCTACATCGCTAGCTGAATACAGAATCATGTGTAACACGTATCCTGTTTCACAGTCACATAGTACAAAGAATTTCAAGACAAATCTGTTTCGTTTTGAGGGAATATATTGTTTGAATGAAACACGTCCTTTGAAAAGTACAAGGGATTCATCAATCACCAGATTCTGTGCTTGTACGTAAAAATATCTGAATTTCCCAATCACTTCATTCATATAGTGCCTCACTCGCCAAAGTCTATCATGCTCTGTCTGGTCCTCATTACTTGCAAAATGCACACACCTGAGGAGTATCTGAAATCTGTCTCGGGACATATATTTCCTGAAGAAAGGTGTTGGAATAGTCAGATCTTTGCTCCAGTAATCTGTGAGAGCGTGTTTGACACAGTGTTTTATCAACATACATATCGCTAGAAACACATACATTTCACCTACATTGGTGTTTTTCCAACGATGCAATCGTGAAAATTCTGTTATCTCTCTTCTAATGAGATGAGCCGCATGAAGGTTCGTTTGGTGTACAATATATTCCATGAGCGGCTCATCATAGAATGCTGTAAAATAATCACATTCAATCATATCTTCTCCATTATCAGGGAAAAGCTCTGTAATCACAACGTCTTTATTATCAAAGGCAGGAATTCGGGGAATAAAACCAGCACCATCACTCCACACTAGTACACATGGTGTCCTGCGAGACGCAGAGGGTGCAACAGGGGCACTACGGCGAGGAAGCGATGCACCCCGTGGACCAGGAGATGAAGCCCACCTACGCACAGTACGGCCGCTACGTGCACGTGAGGTAAAAGTACGTGAACATGAGGCTCTTGGTGCCACATGTTGTTCCATGTGGTGGCGCTTGGCTGGGCAAGACGCTGCTGACGCGACAAAATCTCGCCCAGTAACACCACTGGTACTGGCACCAGGCTCTGAAACACTATGATCTGATTCCACTTCACTAAAACCAGAAAAAGAGTCACCTTCCTCTGGCTCGTTACCGAAAATATCCTCAGACTCTAAATAAGCACATGAACTGTGTGGTCGTGGGTGAATTGGGGTAGACACTGGGCGAGGTGGCATGGGTGAATGTATAGGCCTCGCCATAGGAGGCGGCTGTATCTCATTTTCACTGTCCGTGCTATGTTCATCGATCAATTGTGTGTAGTCTTTATCTATATCAGAGTCATCAAAGTCACTTTCCTCACCATCAGAAAATAATTCACTGGTTATTCGCTCTTGGGTGAGTGATTGCGTGGGGCGTGCCCGGGAAGCGTTCGGTCGTGTGCTCGACATGGTGGTTGTTGGGTAACTGAGGCCTCCCACGCGATAGTAGCGTGAGCTGGATTTTTTTTCAAAATGGCGGCTGTTTATTAAAGCCCCTGGGCAGCGTATGGGGATCCCGTATACCCCGCGGGACTTTCAAATCGTGTGCGGTAGTCCAAAGCATCATGTGATGCAATGTGCAATTTATTGCAAGTGGGGCAAAGCATCATATGATGCGATGCGCAATTAAAGGGATAAGGTGTCCTGTACATACCAGTTGCGTTACTCCTGACAGTATAGGTTTGAGTCACTTCTGGGGTGTGAGTTTTCAGTTGCATATATTCCTGTGGACCATTCAGGCTTGTTCGCATTTGTGTTCCTCACGTGTGCCCCAAAGAATGAGGGGATTTGATAAAAAACTATGCCCAAGAATACCCTCCGAGTGCTGGCAGGAGGGTGGTTCAAATAGCTTCGGCTATCACGTCCTTATGTCCGGTCGTGATGGGCGAGTGGATTAAGGTGTCCTGTACATACCAGTTCCGTTGCTCCTGGCAGTATGGGTTTGAGTCACTTCTGGGGTTGAGTTTTCAGTTGCATATAGTCCTGGGGACCATTCAGGCTTGTTCGCATTTGTGTTCCTCACGTGTGCCCCAAAGAATGAGGTGATATATATATATATATATATATATATATATATATATATATATATATATATATATATATATATATATATATATATATATATATATATATATATATATATATATATATATATATATATTAGTATATTTTGGTAGCAGTCTTTCCTGTAGACATATATTATTAAATATGACCGAAAAAGTAAGATTAATAATTCTAACACGAATTTTCTCATTCTTTCGTACATTACGCTTCACTGTTGGAGGTAAATCAAAAATCAATTCTCCAAAATTCATTTTTATTTCTAGTCTGACGCGACGTTTCGTAAAACTTATTACATTTTCAAAGACTTTAGTTCACAAATACACAACTCAATAGAACTTACGTATCTCCGATTTTATATCTACATTTGAGTGAGGTGGAAGGGGTGATGTGGCATTAACACAAGACAGAACAAAGTGTGGTATTAATAGGGTATTAATTTCATCAACACAAGACAGAACAAGAGCATTAATAGGGTATTAATTTCATCAACACAAGACAGAACACGAAACAATGGATATTGAATTGAAGTGTTTGTAGAAAGCCTATTGGTCCATATTTCTTGATGCTTCTATATTGGAGCGGAGTCTTGAGGTGGGTAGAATATAGTTGTGCAATAATTGGCTGTTGATTGCTGGTGTCTACTTGATGTGTAGTGCCTCGCAAACGTATATATATATATATACATATATATACGTATATATATATATATACAAGCAAGTCGACGAAGAACTCTGTAGGGTAAGGCAGGTCCTAGTCAATAACGGCTTCTCCAATGGTTTCATCGAAGACATCATAAGAAGGAACGTGAAAAGCCATGCAACCTCTGAAGAGACAACTAACACAACACCTATACCCCCTATTAGACTATTTTACAGGAACTTCTTTTCCACAGCTCATAAAACGGAGGAAAGGATCCTGAAAGATATTGTTAATAGAAACGTTATCCCTACAGACAAAAATCAGAGGATACAACTGACGATTTACTATAAAACCAGAAAAACGGCCAGCCTACTCATGAGAAACTCTCCAGACACAAAACAGAACGCTTTAAAAGAGACTAACGTCGTCTATGCCTTCAAATGCCCACTTGGGGACTGTAAGCTCCAAAAAACCCAGTATATAGGCAAAACAACAACATCTCTTTCTAGGCGTTTAACGATGCATAAGCAACAGGGCTCCATTAAGGAACATATAATCTCTTCCCACAACCAAACCATTGCCAGAGAAATCCTAGTAAACAACACAGAAATCATCGATAGATACAGCGATAGCAGGCGGCTTGACGTTTGCGAGGCACTACACATCAAGAAGTCAACACCAGCAATCAACAGTCAATTATTGCACAACTATATTCTACCCACCTCAAGACTCTGCTCCAATATAGAAGCATCAAGAAATATGGACCAATAGGCTTTCTACAAACACTTCTATTCAATACCCATTGTTTGTGTTCTGTCTTGTGTTGATACTTTTAATACCCTATTAATATCCCCTCTTCTTTCTGTCTTGTGTTAATGCCACATCACCCCTCCCACCTCACTCAAATGTAGATATAAAATCGGAGATACGTAAGTTCTAATCAGTTGTGTATTTGTGAACTAAAGTCTTTGAAAATGTAATAAGTTTTACGAAACGCGCCCGTGTCGCGTCAGACTAGAAATAAAAATGAATTTTGGAGAATTGATTTTTGATTTACCTCCAACAGTGAAGCGTAATGTACGAAAGATTGAGAAAATTCGTGTTAGAATTATTAATCTTACTTTTTCGGTCATATTTAATAATATATGTCTACAGGAAAGACTGCTACCAAAATATACTAATATATATATATATATATATATATATATATATATATATATATATATATATATATATATATATATATATATATATATATATGTCGTACCTAGTAGCCAGAATGCACTTCTCGGCCTACTATGCAAGGCCAGATTTGCCTAATAAGCCAAATTTTCCTGAATTAATATATTTTCTGTAATTTTTTTCTTATGAAATGATAAAGCTACCCATTTCATTATGTATGAGGTCAATTTTATTTTATTGGAGTTAAAATTTACGTAGATATATGACTGAACCTAACAAACCCTACCTAACCTAACCTAGCCTATCTTTATAGGTTAGGTTAGGTTAGGTAGCCGAAAAAGTTAGGTTAGGTTAGGTTAGGTAGGTTAGGTTGTCGCAAAACAATTATTTCATGAAAACTTGGCTTATTAGGCAATTCAGGCCTTGCATAGTAGGCCGAGAAGTGCGTTCTGGCTACTAGGTACGACATATATATATATATATATATATATATATATATATATATATATATATATATATATATATATATATATATATATATATATATATATATATATATATATATGTCGTACCTAGTAGCCAGAACTCACTTCTCAGCCTACTATTCAAGGCCCGATGTGCCTAATAAGCCAAGCTTTCCTGAATTAATATATTTACTATAATTTTTTTCTTATGAAATGATAAAGCAACCCTTTTCTCTATGTATGAGGTCAATTTTTTTTTATTGGAGTTAAAATTAACGTAGATATATGACCGAACCTAACCAACCCTACCTAACCTAACCTAACCTATATTTATAGGTAAGGTTAGGTTAGGTAGCCAAAAAAAGCTAGGTTAGGTTAGGTTAGGTAGGTTAGGTAGACGAAAAAACATTAATTCATGAAAACTTGGCTTATTAGGCAAATCGGGCCTTGAATAGTAGGCTGAGAAGTGCGTTCTGGCTATTAGGTACGACATATATGTATATATATATATATGTCGTACCTAGTAGCCAGAACTCACTTCTTGGCCTACTATGCAGGGCTCTCGTCTTACTTAACTAAGTTAGCAAGGACTTTGTTGTTTCTGGCTAAGTGTAAACATTTTGGCCTATTATGCAAAAAATTATACTGGTTTTTTGCCCAAGAATGCAAACTGGCGATTGTTTGTTTGTGTATCACATGGTCACTGTAAAAGTAAGATGTTGTCCATTGAATATAGGAAGATATTTAGATAAAAATGTCAAATGGGGACGATGTACAGATTAATAATGGCCTTAGGAATTGTTTGTACTAGAAATCAGTAGCAAGTGGAGAGATATGGTGCTTGAACACTTAGCCGGCATACACTATTATTTAAAACAATTTTGTGTTTATAGAGAGAAAGAGAGAGATAGATTAATAGTTCCTCAACTCCTTAAAACATACATAACTGAAACATGCTCATGTCTGAACATTTTGTCCTGCCTCAAAATCACATTGAACAAATAATGTCTTATCCCAACCGAATTTATCATTTAAATTCGGCGAAGAGTGAATTAATTGCTCGAATAGTGGGGAAAGAACACGGATCATTTTATGTAGAAATGGTAAAACGCGTACTTTTCATAACCTGAAATCCCCATCTCTTTATGGACCTCATTCAAACGGGAGAAAAGGAAGAAATCTGTCGTTTTATTATAGAAGACGAAGGTTTATCATCACCACCACCACCTCCATGTAAAAACACCTACAACCCAAATAGTTTGCAGGCAATGTGCGTCAATCAATTTGTGAATTCCTTTTTTGATACTACGGGATATTGGACCGTGGCCTACTTACGTAGAGCAATCAACACCAACCCTAACATTCCTCATTTTTTAAAACACCAATTAATCAACGAAGTTCAACGGAATCTAATGATTAGATCGTGGGAAAAAGCAGTGGTAGATGAAACAACTACTGAACTTTTATTTTTTTAAGAACAAATTTAATGAAATTGTTTTTTACTGAATTGAAAATATTTGTTTATTATTCTTATAATAAATAAATCTAAAGTTGGGAGCAAATAATGAAAAAACATTGATGAATCTTAATAATGTAATAATGCCCAACCAATTAATTCACATATCATTCTTTACATTAGAAAGGGAACTTAAGTGACTGACTGGACTCTGGCCGATGGTAGATTTAACCAGTTCAGTTATCATTTTCTGTATTTCAGAGTTACGTACTTCTTCCGTTAGTCGCAGGGCAACATTTTGTAAATGATCCACATTATCTTGAAGCCTTGATAATTTAGTTAGCACCTCAATACCAGTTATATGGGTGGTTAATTCATATTGGGGATATTTAGCCAAATCTATTGAAGGTTTCGGTAATCTACCTTTGGTTTCCAGGTAATCAAGGCCTTTAAAAATACAAGTAATGTGTTTGTCTTTCGTTTTGTATTTATAGTAACGATCCATATCTGGATAATTAAATTCGTTTAATTCTTCTACTCCCAATGGCCACTTTGGCCACTCGTCACCATTATTACATGATTTCACTATTTTTATGGTAGTTTTGAGATCATTATTTGAATAAAAGGTTACTAAAATATTTTTAAGTTTTGCAGTATCATATTTTTTTCTAAAGAATAAAATATAGTTGATCATTTCATTTACTGACGACGTCATTATGTATTTGTTTTTGGTAAATGAATGGAATAGTTAAGTGAAATTCTAAATTTTTATTACTTATATACACTTCTTGCCCAAATTTTATTTCTAATTAGCACCGCCTTATAAGACAAAATGCCGATTCCCAGTGAAAATGTAGTGTTTTTAGTAAAAGAAACTGCACAAAGAGAAGTCCAGCTGACCCATCCCCCTACATAAATTTATGTGTTCTCCTTTTTGGTTGAATGGATGGATAGTTAGTGAAATTCTAAATTTTTATTACTTTTATACTTCTTGCCAATTAATTTGTGACAATAGTTGCTGAAAACTTTGTTTTCATTGAATCTGTACTTAATTTTTTTTTCTCACTCATTGCACATAAAGGGTTTTTTTTGCTTGAATGTACTCACAAATAGTTGATCAGCTAACATTTTTACCTCAGTTTTTTTTTTTTTTAATTTCATTTAACAATTCCAAGGTTATATATATTATATAGAAATATAAATTTAGTAGCCACATTCCTACTAACATTTGGAATATTCAGCAGCACAAACTTTTTAAAACCATGGTATCCATATTTCCCTTTAAATCTTTTACATCTTCGATTACATCAAGTTCCCAAATAAAAAAATATTTAGACAAATCATGTTCGTATGGTGTAGATATTACTTTAGAACCATGTATAATTAAATTAAGACTAAAGCAACAAGAAATTGTAATTGTAAATGTTTATGCTATAAAAATATGGATGGGATCTACTCAAGAAGGATATCCTGCGGCATCCCAATTACAATTTATACTGCGAGTTGCAGTTAGGGAGGATGAAAATTATTGTTCTTATATGTTTGTGGAAATCTTCTTTAACATTGACCAAAGAACCAGCATGTTCTGTGAACATAGTTTTAAGTACCTCGATCATTACTTAAAATTGCCTATCACGGGATATAGGTCCTACGCCAAAGATCCTTCCATATTTCAGATGATGATGCAAGCTTCCAATCAGGAACGAGAAGCTCTGAGAGAGATAATGATAGCAGACGGAATATCGATTCCATCTTCATTTTGTAAAGTTGATCAGGGTGCGCTGAAAAGGCTTATGTCCCTCAAACAATATTTGAATCGGCATTATTATTTTAGGTATATGATGTTTAAAAATATACGTTGGGAATTAACCCGCGATGTGAGAGATTACGAAGCATGGTTGAAAAATAAAAAATGGCTTAACTACGTTAATCACAGGATGATTCAACATAAATCCTATTGTTTACATGATGAATATTTTTATGACGTGTATGAAGATAGAATTTATAATACATGGTCTACACATTATACATTTCGGGTTTTCAGTGATGGTGATGAAAAGTGTGATGATATATGTTGTATTACGCTACGAAACATTGACCGAATTTATCATTTAAATTCGGCGAAGAGCGAATTAATTGCTCGAATAGTGGCAAAAGAATATAGATTATTTTATATAGAAAAGGTAAAATGCGTACTTTTCATAACCCGAAATCCCCATCTCTTTATGGTCCTCATTTAAACGGGAGAAAAGGAAGAAATCTGTCGTTTTATTATAGAAGACGAAGGTTTATCACCATCATCATCACCACCACCTCCATGTAAAAACACCTACAACCCAAATAGTTTGCAGGCAATGTGCGTCAATCAATTTGTGAATTCCTTTTTGGATATTAATAGAATGGGATATTGGACCGTGGCCTGCTTACGTAGAGCAATCAACACCAACCCTAATATTCCTCATTTATTTAAACTCCAATTAATCAACGAAGTTCAACGGAATCTAATGATTAGATCTTGGGAAAAAGCAGTGGCAGATGAACCAACTACTGAACTTTTATTTAATTATTTTTTTTAAGAACAAATTCAATGAAAAGCTATTTTACTGAATTGATTATGTTATAAAACATATTTGTTTATTATTCTTATAATAAATAAATCTAAAGTTGGGAGCAAATGCTAAAAAAACATTGATGAATCTTAATAATGTAATAATGCCCAACCAATTAATTCACATATCATTCTTTACATTAGAAAGGGAACTTAAGTGACTGACTGGACTCTGGGCAATGGTAGATTTAACCAGTTCAGTTATCATTTTCTGAACTTCAGAGTTACGTACTTCTTCCGTTAGTCGCAAGGCAACATTTTGTAAATGATCCACATTATCTTGAAGCCTCGACAATTTAGTTAGCACCTCAATAACAGTTATATGGGTGGTTAATTCATATTTGGGATATTTAGCCAAATCTATTGAAGGTTTCGGTAATCTACCTTTGGTTTCCAGGTAATTAAGACCTTTAAAAATACAAGTAACGAATTCGTCGTTCGTTTTGTATTGATCATTGTAATCCATCATATCTGGATAATTAAATTCGTATAATTCATATGGCAACTCATCACCATTATTACATGAAGCCACTATTTTTTTTGGTAGTTTGGAGATCATCATTTGAATAAAAGGTTACTAAAATATTTCTAAGTTTTGTAGTATCATACTTTTTTCTAAAGAATAAAATAAAGTTGATCATTTCATTTACTGATGACGTCATTATATATTCGTTTTTGGTAAATGAATGGAATAGTTAAGTGAAATTTGAATTTTTAATTACTTATATACTTCTGGCCAAAATTTAATTTCTAATTAGCGACAATAGTTGCTGAAAACTTGTACTTTTGATAATGATTAGTTCCCCTTTTTATACCCAACTGTCTTCATCACACATATGGGCTTTTTTTGTTGCTGAGTGACTTCAAATATTCAGCCTGGTTGATTCTCTGACTGAATTCTTCACCACATATATTTATGAACAGTCAGTAGGTGTACGCAAACCAAAGTCATGGTTGAATCTGGATATAGGTTTTTTGGTTGCCTCTGTAGTTCAATTTTCTCACACACCTCCCTTATATGTTTAAATGATTTTCACTGATATGGGTTCCTTAATAGGCGTTGGTGGTGATTGATTAAGAGAAAGTGGGGTTCTATGTGGCAACTACTTCATCTTGTAGTGTCAGTCTTGGGGATAAAACGAAGGTGGGGGAGGGGGGTTTATGATGGTGATAGTAGTGACGGCAGAGGCACTGAAGTTGAGGCAGCAGCCACTTCAAATTTTTTTATCTTCGTCTGGAAACAAAAATGATGATAGTAGGGGTGACGGGATTCACTTAGTTTATGCAGATGTTCCAGTGGACCACCACTGTTAAATAGTAGATATATTATAACTATGCTAACCTTTAAATTCACTTTTTTGCCTAACTTCTTCGTCTCTCTCTCTCTCTCTCTCTCTCTCTCTCTCTCTCTCTCTCTCTCTCTCTCTCTCTCTCTCTCTCTCTCTCTCTCTCTTTCTCTCCGAATTTCATTAACTTTCTGCAGCCCACAAGTTAAGGGAAAGGAGGAGTTGATGATGAAGGTAGTAGTGGTGGTTCTTCTTCAACGATCCTGGAGAAGAAATTGTAGGTGCTGCCTCCATACCGGACAAGTCCAACTGACACAGATATGTATCAATTGACAGCACCCTATGTCATCACCTTCCTTCCCTCCCCCCCCCCCCCCCATCTCAACATAAACAATGGGTCAATTCATTTTTAATCGACCAATTCCTGACCGACCCACTTTCTTTGCTAAAACGGCAGTTGATCAGCAAACATTTTTACCTCATTTTTTTCACATGATTCATGCTATTATTGACCAATTGAAGAATATCATTGTATACTAATTTATATTATTAATATGTGTATATTAATTTTATTTAACAGTTCTAAAGTTATATGTATAGAAATATAAATTTAGTAACCACACTCCTACTAACATTCGGAATATTCAGTTGCACAAAGCTTTTAAAACCATGGTATCCATATTTCCCTTGAAATCTTTTACATCTTCGATTACATCATATTCCCAAATAATGAAATATATCATCAAATATGGTTCATATGGTATAGATAATATTTTAGAACCATTTATAAATCTAATACCATTTAAACCCCAAATTGTAAATGTTTATGCTATAAAAATATGGATGGGATCTACTCAAGAAGGATATCCTGTGGCATCCCAATTACAATTTATACTGCGAGTCGCAGATAAGGAGGATGGAAAATTTTATTGTTCCTATAGGTTTTTGGAAATCTTCTCTAACATTGACCAAAGAAGCATCATGTTCTGTGAACATAATTTCAAGTATCCCCATGATCCGGATTACTTAATAGTGCCTATCGCGGGATATAGGTCCTACGCCAAAGATCCTTCCATATTTCTGATGATGATACAAGCTTCCAATCAGGAACGAGAAGCTCTGAGAGAGATAATGATAGCAGACGGAATATCGATTCCATCTTTATTTTGTAAAGTTGATCAGGGTGCGCTGAAAAGGCTTATGTCCCTCAAACAATATTTGAATCAGCATTATTATTTTAAGTATATGATGTTTAAAAATATACGTTGGGAATTAACCCGAGATGTGAGAGATTACGAAGCATGGTTGAAAAATAAAAAATGGCTTAACTACGTTTATCGCAGGATGAAACAACATAAACCCTATTGTTTACATGATGGATCTTTTTATAACAAGCCTCGTCAAGATATAATTTATAGGGACCCCAACTATGAAATTAGATCTCATTTGGTGGTACCCAAATATTGTAATGACTGGCAGGATAGAGATTCTATTTTTCGGGTTTTCAGTGATGGTGATAAAAAGTGTGATGATATATGTTGTACTAGGCTAGGAAACCTTGACCGAATTTATCATTTAAATTCGGCGAAGAGCGAATTAATTGCTCGAATAGTGGTGAAAGAATACGGATCATTTTATGTAGAAAAGGTAAAAGGCGTACTTTTCATAACCCGAAATCCCCATCTCTTTATGGACCTCATTCAAACGGGAGAAAAGGAAGAAATCTGTCGTTTTATTATAGAAGACGAAGGTTTATCAATATCATCATCACCACCACCTCCATGTAAAAACACCTACAAGCCAAATAGTTTGCAGGCAATGTGCGTCAATCAATTTGTGAATTCCTTTTTGGATATTAATAGAATGGGACATTGGACCGTGGCCTGCTTACGTAGAGCAATATACACCAACCCTAATATTCCTCATTTTTTTAAACGCCAAATAATCAACGAAGTTCAACGGAATCTAATGATTAGATCTTGGGAAAGAGCAGTAGCAGATGAAACAACTACTGAATTTCCGGTTGAAATTAATGGGGGAAACCACCAAAGGTATGATATTTATGGTAGTATAATATATGGTTGGTAGTATAACACTGTAATTCAATCAAAACAATTTTTCAAAGAACAACACCTGGCCTATTTGACAAATCTGGCCTTACAATATACAACTTCCACATATGAATTTAATCAGTTCCTAGAGACATGTTGTAGCAGTGCAGCCAAAGGAGAAGAAGAAGAAGAAGAAGAAACACAATTAGATAATCCCGATCCTAAGGTATTTATAATATATCTACTATTTAGTAGTCGAATGGTATTCATTATCAAAAGTACAAGTTTTCAGCAACTATTGTCGCTAATTAGAAATAAAATTTTGGTAAGAAGTATAAGTAATAAAAATTTCGAATTTCACTTAACTATTCCATTCATTTACCAAAAACGAATACATAATGACGTCGTCAGTAAATGAAATGATCAACTTTATTTTATTCTTTAGAAAAGAGGCAAAACTTAGAAATATTTTAGTAACCTTTTATTCAAATGATGAAATCCTAGCAAACAAAAAAATAGTGGCATCATGTAATAATGGTGATAAGTGGCCATATGGATTAGACGATTTTAATTATCCAGATATGATGGATTACATGGATCAATACAAAACGAAGGACGAATTCCTTACAGATATTTTTAAAGGCCTTGATTACCTGGAAACCAAAGGTAGATTACCGAAACCTTCAATAGATTTTGCTAAATATCCCCAATATGAATTAACCACCCATATAACTGTTATTGAGTTGCTAACTAAATTATCGAGGCTTCAAGATAGTGTGGATCATTTACAAAATGTTGCCTTGCGACTAACGAAAGAAGTACGTAAAACTCTGAAATACAGAAAATTATAACTGAACTGGTTAAATCTATCATCGGCCAGAGTCCAGTCAGTCACTTAAGTTCCCTATCTAATGTAAAGAATGATATGTGAATTAATTGGTTGGGCATTATTACACTATTAAGATTCATCAAAGTTTTTTTTAGCATTTGCTCCCAACTTTAGATTTATTTATTAGAAGAATAATAAACAAATATGTTTTATAACATAATCAATTCAGTAAAATAGGTTTTCATTGAATCTGTTCTAATTTAAATAAAAGTCCAGTAGTTGGTTCATCTGCCACTGCTCTTTCCCACGATCTAATCATTAGATTCCGTTGAACTTCGTTGACTAATTGGCGTTTTAAAAAATGAGGAATATTACGGTTGGTGTTGATTGCTCTACGTAAGCAGGCCACGGTCCAATATCCCATTCTATTAATATCCAAAAAGGAATTCACAAATTGATTGACGCACATTGCCTGCAAACTATTTGGCTTGTAGGTGTTTTTACATGGAGGTGGTGGTGATGATGATGATGATAAACCTTCGTCTTCTATAATAAAACGACAGATTTCTTCCTTTTCTCCCGTTTGAATGAGGTCCATAAAGAGATGGGGATTTCGGGTTATGAAAAGTACGCCTTTTACCTTTTCTACATAAAATGATCCGTATTCTTTCACCACTATTCGAGCAATTAATTCGCTCTTCGCCCAATTTAAATGATAAATTCGGTCAAGATTTCGTAGCGTAATAATGAACGGTGAAGGAACCTGACCTGTGGTAGGTGCTGCTGGTGGATGTGAACAGGTGAAGAAACCTGACCTGTGGTAGGTGCTGCTGGGGGTGTGAACGGGTGAAGAAACCTGACCTGTTGTAGGTGTTGCTGGGGGATGTGAACGGTGAAGGAACCTGACCTGTGGTAGGTGCTGCTGGGGGTGTGAACGGGTGAAGAAACCCGACCAGTGGTAGGTGCTGCTGGTGGGTGTGAACGGGTGAAGGAACCTGACCTGTGGTAGGTGCTGCTGGGGGATGTGAACGGGTGAAGGAACCTGGCCTGTGATAGGTGCTGCTAATGGATGTGAACGAGTGAAGGAACCTGACCTGTGGTAGGTGCTGCTAGGGGGTGTGAACGGGTGAAGGAACCCGACCTGTGGTAGGTGTTGCTGGTGGATGTGAACAGGTGAAGAAACCTGACCTGTGGTAGGTGCTGCTGGGGGATGTGAACGAGTGATGGAACCTGACCTGTGGTAGGTGTTGCTGGTGGATGTGAACGGGTGAAGGAACCTGACGTGTGGTAGGTGCTGCTGGGGGTGTGAACGGGTGAAGGATCCCGACCAGTGGTAGGTGCTGCTGGTGGGTGTGAACGGGTGAAGGAACCTGACCTGTGGTAGGTGCTGCTGGTGGGTGTGAACGGGTGAAGGAACCTGACCTGTGGTAGGTGCTGCTGGGGGTGTGAACGGGTGAAGGAACCCGACCTGTGGTAGGTACTGCTGGTGGATGTGAACGGGTGAAGGAACCTGACCTGTGGTCTTGGCTGGTGTTGGATGTGAACGGGTGAAGGAACCTGGCCTGTGGTAGGTGCTGCTGGTGGATGTGAACGAGTGAAGGAACCTGACCTGTGGTAGGTGCTGCTGGGGGATGTGAACGAGTGAAGGAACCTGACCTGTGGTAGGTGCTGCTGGGGGATGTGAACGAGTGAAGGAACCTGACCTGTGGTAGGTGCTGCTGGGGGATGTGAACGAGTGAAGGAACCTAACCTGTGGTAGGTGCTGCTGGGGGATGTGAACGGGTGAAGGAACCTGGCTTGTGATAGGTGCTGCTGGTGGATGTGAACGAGTGAAGGAAATTGACCTGTGGTAGGTGCTGCTGGGGGATGTGAACGAGTGAAGGAACCTGACCTGTGGTAGGTGCTGCTGGGGGATGTGAACGGGTGAAGGAACCTGGCCTGTGGTAGGTGCTGCTGGTGGATGTGAACGAGTGAAGGAACCTGACCTGTGGTAGGTGCTGCTAGTGGATGTGAACGAGTGAAGGAACCTGACCGGTAGTAGGTGCTGCTGGGGGATGTGAATGAGTGAAAGAACCTGACCTGTGGTAGGTGCTGCTGGGGGATATGAACGAGTGAAGGAACCTGACCTGTGGTAGGTGCTGCTGGGGGATGTGAACGGGTGAAGGAACCTGGCCTGTGGTAGGTGCTGCTGGTGGATGTGAACGAGTGAAGGAACCTGACCTGTGGTAGGTGCTGCTGGGGGATGTGAACGAGTGAACTAACCTGACCTGTGGTAGGTGCTGCTGGGGGATGTGAACGGGTGAAGGAACCTGGCCTGTGGTAGGTGCTGCTGGGGGATGTGAACGAGTGAAGGAACCTGACCGGTAGTAGGTGCTGCTGGGGGATGTGAATGAGTGAAAGAACCTGACCTGTGGTAGGTGCTGCTAGGGGATATGAACGAGTGAAGGAACCTGACCTGTGGTAGGTGCTGCTGGGGGATGTGAACGGGTGAAATAACCTGGCCTGTGGTAGGTGCTGCTGGTGGATGTGAACGAGTGAAGGAACCTGACCTGTGGTAGGTGCTGCTGGGGGATGTGAACGAGTGAACTAACCTGACCTGTGGTAGGTGCTGCTGGGGGATGTGAACGGGTGAAGGAACCTGGCCTGTGGTAGGTGC
The DNA here is from genome assembly GCF_040958095.1 of Procambarus clarkii. Lineage (NCBI taxonomy): Eukaryota > Metazoa > Arthropoda > Malacostraca > Decapoda > Cambaridae > Procambarus > Procambarus clarkii. The sequence goes on from NC_091194.1 coordinate 28,260,619, forward strand.
TGCTGGGGGATGTGAACGGGTGAAGGAACCTGGCCTGTGATAGGTGCTGCTAATGGATGTGAACGAGTGAAGGAACCTGACCTGTGGTAGGTGCTGCTAGGGGGTGTGAACGGGTGAAGGAACCCGACCTGTGGTAGGTGTTGCTGGTGGATGTGAACAGGTGAAGAAACCTGACCTGTGGTAGGTGCTGCTGGGGGTGTGAACGGGTGAAGGAACCTGACCTGTTGTAGGTGTTGCTGGGGGATGTGAACGGTGAAGGAACCTGACCTGTGGTAGGTGCTGCTGGTGGATGTGAACGGGTGAAGGAACCTGACCTGTGGTAGGTGTTGCTAGGGTATGTGAACTGTTGAAGGAACCTGACCTGTGGTAGGTGCTGCTGGGGGGTGTGAATGGGTGAAGGAAACCGACCTGTGGTAGGTGCTGCTGGTGGGTGTGAACGAGTGATGGATCCCGACCTGTGGTAGGTGCTGCTGGTGGGTGTGAACGAGTGTAGGAACCCGACCTGTCGTAGGTACTGCTGGTGGATGTGAATGGGTGAAGGAACCCGACCTGTGGTAGGGGATGCTGGTGGATGTGAACGAGTGAAGGAACCTGTCCGGTAGTAGGTGCTGCTGGGGGATGTGAACGAGTGAAGGAACCTGACCTGTGGTAGGTGCTGCTGGTGGATGTGAACGAGCGAAGGAACCTGACCGGTAGTAGGTGCTGCTGGGGGATGTGAACGAGTGAAGGAACCTGGCCTGTGATAGGTGCTGCTAATGGATGTGAACGAGTGAAGGAACCTGACCTGTGGTAGGTGCTCCTGGAGGATGTGAACGGGTGAAGGAACCTGGCCTGTGGTAGGTGCTGCTGGTGGATGTGAACGAGTGAAGGAACCTGACCTGTAGTAGGTGCTGCTGGTGGATGTGAACGAGTTGAAGTAACCTGACCTGTGATTAGGTGCTGCTGGGGGATGTGAACGGGTGAAGGAACCTGGCCTGTGGTCGGTGCTGCTGGGGGATGTGAACGGGTGAAGGAACCTGGCCTGTGATAGGTGCTGCTAATGGATGTGAACAAGTGAAGGAACCTGACCTGTGGTAGGTGCTGCTAGGGGATGTGAACGGGTGAAGGAACCTGATCTGTGGTAGGTGTTGCTAGGGTATGTGAACTGGTGAAGGAACCTGACCTGTGGTAGGTGCTGCTGGGGGGTGTGAATGGGTGAAAGAAACCGACCTGTGGTTGGTGCTGCTGGTGGGTGTGAACGAGTGATGGTTCCCGACCTGTGGTAGGTGCTGCTGGGGGATGTGAACGAGTGATGGAACCTGACCTGTGGTAGGTGTTGCTGGTGGATGTGAACGGGTGAAGGAACCTGACCTGTGGTAGGTGCTGCTGGGGGTGTGAACGGGTGAAGGAACCCGACCAGTGGTAGGTGCTGCTGGTGGGTGTGAACGGGTGAAGGAACCTGACCTGTGGTAGGTGCTGCTGGTGGGTGTGAACGGGTGAAGGAACCTGACCTGTGGTAGGTGCTGCTGGGGGTGTGAACGGGTGAAGGAACCCGACCTGTGGTAGGTGCTGCTGGTGGATGTGAACGAGTGAAGGAACCTGGCCTGTGGTAGGTGCTGCTGGTGGATGTGAACGAGTGAAGGAACCTGACCTGTGGTAGGTGCTGCTGGGGGATGTGAACGAGTGAAGGAACCTGACCTGTGGTAGGTGCTGCTGGGGGATGTGAACGAGTGAAGGAACCTGACCTGTGGTAGGTGCTGCTGGGGGATGTGAACGAGTGAAGGAACCTAACCTGTGGTAGGTGCTGCAGGGGGATGTGAACGGGTGAAGGAACCTGGCTTGTGATAGGTGCTGCTGGTGGATGTGAACGAGTGAAGGAACTTGACCTGTGGTAGGTGCTGCTGGGGGATGTGAACGAGTGAAGGAACCTGACCTGTGGTAGGTGCTGCTGGGGGATGTGAACGGGTGAAGGAACCTGGCCTGTGGTAGGTGCTGCTGGTGGATGTGAACGAGTGAAGGAACCTGACCTGTGGTAGGTGCTGCTGGTGGATGTGAACGAGTGAAGGAACCTGACCGGTAGTAGGTGCTGCTGGGGGAAGTGAATGAGTGAAAGCACCTGACCTGTGGTAGGTGCTGCTGGGGGATATGAACGAGTGAAGGAACCTGACCTGTGGTAGGTGCTGCTGGGGGATGTGAACGGGTGAAGGAACCTGGCCTGTGGTAGGTGCTGCTGGTGGATGTGAACGAGTGAAGGAACCTGACCTGTGGTAGGTGCTGCTGGGGGATGTGAACGAGTGAACTAACCTGACCTGTGGTAGGTGCTGCTGGGGGATGTGAACGGGTGAAGGAACCTGGCCTGTGGTAGGTGCTGCTGGGGGGTGTGAATGGGTGAAGGAAACCGACCTGTGGTAGGTGCTGCTGGTGGGTGTGAACGAGTGATGGATCCCGACCTGTGGTAGGTGCTGCTGGTGGGTGTGAACGAGTGTAGGAACCCGACCTGTCGTAGGTACTGCTGGTGGATGTGAATGGGTGAAGGAACCCGACCTGTGGTAGGGGATGCTGGTGGATGTGAACGAGTGAAGGAACCTGTCCGGTAGTAGGTGCTGCCGGGGGATGTGAACGAGTGAAGGAACCTGACCTGTGGTAGGTGCTGCTGGGGGATGTGAACGGGTGAAGGAACCTGGCCTGTGGTAGGTGCTGCTGGGGGGTGTGAATGGGTGAAGGAAACCGACCTGTGGTAGGTGCTGCTGGTGGGTGTGAACGAGTGATGGATCCCGACCTGTGGTAGGTGCTGCTGGTGGGTGTGAACGAGTGTAGGAACCCGACCTGTCGTAGGTACTGCTGGTGGATGTGAATGGGTGAAGGAACCCGACCTGTGGTAGGGGATGCTGGTGGATGTGAACGAGTGAAGGAACCTGTCCGGTAGTAGGTGCTGCCGGGGGATGTGAACGAGTGAAGGAACCTGACCTGTGGTAGGTGCTGCTGGTGGATGTGAACGAGCGAAGGAACCTGACCGGTAGTAGGTGCTGCTGGGGGATGTGAACGAGTGAAGGAACCTGGCCTGTGATAGGTGCTGCTAATGGATGTGAACGAGTGAAGGAACCTGACCTGTGGTAGGTGCTCCTGGGAGATGTGAACGGGTGAAGGAACGTGACCTGTGGTAGGTGCTCCTGGAGGATGTGAACGGGTGAAGGAACCTGGCCTGTGGTAGGTGCTGCTGGTGGATGTGAACGAGTGAAGGAACCTGACCTGTAGTAGGTGCTGCTGGTGGATGTGAACGAGTTGAAGTAACCTGACCTGTGATTAGGTGCTGCTGGGGGATGTGAACGGGTGAAGGAACCTGGCCTGTGGTCGGTGCTGCTGGGGGATGTGAACGGGTGAAGGAACCTGGCCTGTGATAGGTGCTGCTAATGGATGTGAACAAGTGAAGGAACCTGACCTGTGGTAGGTGCTGCTAGGGGATGTGAACGGGTGAAGGAACCTGATCTGTGGTAGGTGTTGCTAGGGTATGTGAACTGGTGAAGGAACCTGACCTGTGGTAGGTGCTGCTGGGGGGTGTGAATGGGTGAAAGAAACCGACCTGTGGTTGGTGCTGCTGGTGGGTGTGAACGAGTGATGGTTCCCGACCTATGGTAGGTGCTGCTGGGGGATGTGAACGAGTGATGGAACCTGACCTGTGGTAGGTGTTGCTGGTGGATGTGAACGGGTGAAGGAACCTGACCTGTGGTAGGTGCTGCTGGGGGTGTGAACGGGTGAAGGAACCCGACCAGTGGTAGGTGCTGCTGGTGGGTGTGAACGGGTGAAGGAACCTGACCTGTGGTAGGTGCTGCTGGTGGGTGTGAACGGGTGAAGGAACCTGACCTGTGGTAGGTGCTGCTGGGGGTGTGAACGGGTGAAGGAACCCGACCTGTGGTAGGTGCTGCTGGTGGATGTGAACGAGTGAAGGAACCTGGCCTGTGGTAGGTGCTGCTGGTGGATGTGAACGAGTGAAGGAACCTGACCTGTGGTAGGTGCTGCTGGGGGATGTGAACGAGTGAAGGAACCTGACCTGTGGTAGGTGCTGCTGGGGGATGTGAACGAGTGAAGGAACCTGACCTGTGGTAGGTGCTGCTGGGGGATGTGAACGAGTGAAGGAACCTAACCTGTGGTAGGTGCTGCAGGGGGATGTGAACGGGTGAAGGAACCTGGCTTGTGATAGGTGCTGCTGGTGGATGTGAACGAGTGAAGGAACTTGACCTGTGGTAGGTGCTGCTGGGGGATGTGAACGAGTGAAGGAACCTGACCTGTGGTAGGTGCTGCTGGGGGATGTGAACGGGTGAAGGAACCTGGCCTGTGGTAGGTGCTGCTGGGGGATGTGAACGAGTGAAGGAACCTGGCCTGTGATAGGTGCTGCTAATGGATGTGAACGAGTGAAGGAACCTGACCTGTGGTAGGTGCTCCTGGGAGATGTGAACGGGTGAAGGAACGTGACCTGTGGTAGGTGCTCCTGGAGGATGTGAACGGGTGAAGGAACCTGGCCTGTGGTAGGTGCTGCTGGTGGATGTGAACGAGTGAAGGAACCTGACCTGTAGTAGGTGCTGCTGGTGGATGTGAACGAGTTGAAGTAACCTGACCTGTGATTAGGTGCTGCTGGGGGATGTGAACGGGTGAAGGAACCTGGCCTGTGGTCGGTGCTGCTGGGGGATGTGAACGGGTGAAGGAACCTGGCCTGTGATAGGTGCTGCTAATGGATGTGAACAAGTGAAGGAACCTGACCTGTGGTAGGTGCTGCTAGGGGATGTGAACGGGTGAAGGAACCTGATCTGTGGTAGGTGTTGCTAGGGTATGTGAACTGGTGAAGGAACCTGACCTGTGGTAGGTGCTGCTGGGGGGTGTGAATGGGTGAAAGAAACCGACCTGTGGTTGGTGCTGCTGGTGGGTGTGAACGAGTGATGGTTCCCGACCTATGGTAGGTGCTGCTGGGGGATGTGAACGAGTGATGGAACCTGACCTGTGGTAGGTGTTGCTGGTGGATGTGAACGGGTGAAGGAACCTGACCTGTGGTAGGTGCTGCTGGGGGTGTGAACGGGTGAAGGAACCCGACCAGTGGTAGGTGCTGCTGGTGGGTGTGAACGGGTGAAGGAACCTGACCTGTGGTAGGTGCTGCTGGTGGGTGTGAACGGGTGAAGGAACCTGACCTGTGGTAGGTGCTGCTGGGGGTGTGAACGGGTGAAGGAACCCGACCTGTGGTAGGTGCTGCTGGTGGATGTGAACGAGTGAAGGAACCTGGCCTGTGGTAGGTGCTGCTGGTGGATGTGAACGAGTGAAGGAACCTGACCTGTGGTAGGTGCTGCTGGGGGATGTGAACGAGTGAAGGAACCTGACCTGTGGTAGGTGCTGCTGGGGGATGTGAACGAGTGAAGGAACCTGACCTGTGGTAGGTGCTGCTGGGGGATGTGAACGAGTGAAGGAACCTAACCTGTGGTAGGTGCTGCAGGGGGATGTGAACGGGTGAAGGAACCTGGCTTGTGATAGGTGCTGCTGGTGGATGTGAACGAGTGAAGGAACTTGACCTGTGGTAGGTGCTGCTGGGGGATGTGAACGAGTGAAGGAACCTGACCTGTGGTAGGTGCTGCTGGGGGATGTGAACGGGTGAAGGAACCTGGCCTGTGGTAGGTGCTGCTGGTGGATGTGAACGAGTGAAGGAACCTGACCTGTGGTAGGTGCTGCTGGTGGATGTGAACGAGTGAAGGAACCTGACCGGTAGTAGGTGCTGCTGGGGGAAGTGAATGAGTGAAAGCACCTGACCTGTGGTAGGTGCTGCTGGGGGATATGAACGAGTGAAGGAACCTGACCTGTGGTAGGTGCTGCTGGGGGATGTGAACGGGTGAAGGAACCTGGCCTGTGGTAGGTGCTGCTGGTGGATGTGAACGAGTGAAGGAACCTGACCTGTGGTAGGTGCTGCTGGGGGATGTGAACGAGTGAACTAACCTGACCTGTGGTAGGTGCTGCTGGGGGATGTGAACGGGTGAAGGAACCTGGCCTGTGGTAGGTGCTGCTGGGGGATGTGAACGAGTGAAGGAACCTGACCGGTAGTAGGTGCTGCTGGGGGATGTGAATGAGTGAAAGAACCTGACCTGTGGTAGGTGCTGCTGGGGGATATGAACGAGTGAAGGAACCTGACCTGTGGTAGGTGCTGCTGGGGGATGTGAACGGGTGAAGGAACCTGGCCTGTGGTAGGTGCTGCTGGTGGATGTGAATGAGTGAAGGAACCTGACCTGTGGTAGGTGCTGCTGGGGGATGTGAACGAGTGAACTAACCTGACCTGTGGTAGGTGCTGCTGGGGGATGTGAACGGGTGAAGGAACCTGGCCTGTGGTAGGTGCTGCTAAGGGATGTGAACGGGAGTAGGAACCTGGCCTGTGATAGGTGCTGCTAATGGATGTGAACGAGTGAAGGAACCTTACCTGTGGTAGGTGCTGCTAGGGGGTGTGAACGGGTGAAGGAACCCGACCTGTGGTAGGTGTTGCTGGTGGATGTGAACAGGTGAAGAAACCTGACTTGTGGTAGGTGCTGCTGGGGGTGTGAACGGGTGAAGGAACCTGACCTGTTGTAGGTGTTGCTGGGGGATGTGAACGGTGAAGGAACCTGACCTGTGGTAGGTGCTGCTGGTGGATGTGAACGGGTGAAGGAACCTGACCTGTGGTAGGTGTTGCTAGGGTATGTGAACTGTTGAAGGAACCTGACCTGTGGTAGGTGCTGCTGGGGGGTGTGAATGGGTGAAGGAAACCGACCTGTGGTAGGTGCTGCTGGTGGGTGTGAACGAGTGATGGATCCCGACCTGTGGTAGGTGCTGCTGGTGGGTGTGAACGAGTGTAGGAACCCGACCTGTCGTAGGTACTGCTGGTGGATGTGAATGGGTGAAGGAACCCGACCTGTGGTAGGGGATGCTGGTGGATGTGAACGAGTGAAGGAACCTGTCCGGTAGTAGGTGCTGCTGGGGGATGTGAACGAGTGAAGGAACCTGACCTGTGGTAGGTGCTGCTGGTGGATGTGAACGAGCGAAGGAACCTGACCGGTAGTAGGTGCTGCTGGGGGATGTGAACGAGTGAAGGAACCTGGCCTGTGATAGGTGCTGCTAATGGATGTGAACGAGTGAAGGAACCTGACCTGTGGTAGGTGCTCCTGGGAGATGTGAACGGGTAAAGGCACGTGACCTGTGGTAGGTGCTCCTGGAGGATGTGAACGGGTGAAGGAACCTGGCCTGTGGTAGGTGCTGCTGGTGGATGTGAACGAGTGAAGGAACCTGACCTGTAGTAGGTGCTGCTGGTGGATGTGAACGAGTTGAAGTAACCTGACCTGTGATTAGGTGCTGCTGGGGGATGTGAACGGGTGAAGGAACCTGGCCTGTGGTCGGTGCTGCTGGGGGATGTGAACGGGTGAAGGAACCTGGCCTGTGATAGGTGCTGCTAATGGATGTGAACGAGTGAAGGAACCTGACCTGTGGTAGGTGCTGCTAGGGGGTGTGAACGTGTGAAGGAACCCGACCTGTGGTAGGTGTTGCTGGTGGATGTGAACAGGTGAAGGAACCTGACCTGTGGTAGGTGCTGCTGGGGGGTGTGAACGGGTGAAGGAACCTGATCTGTTGTAGGTATTGCTGGGGGATGTGAACGGTGAAGGAACCTGACCTGTGGTAGGTGCTGCTGGTGGATGTGAACGGGTGAAGGAACCTGACCTGTGGTAGGTGTTGCTAGGGTATGTGAACTGGTGAAGGAACCTGACCTGTGGTAGGTGCTGCTGGGGGGTGTGAATGGGTGAAGGAAACCGACCTGTGGTTGGTGCTGCTGGTGGGTGTGAACGAGTGATGGTTCCCGACCTGTGGTAGGTGCTGCTGGTGGGTGTGAACGAGTGTAGGAACCCGACCTGTGGTAGGTACTGCTGGTGGATGTGAACGGGTGAAGGAACCCGACCTGTGGTAGGGGATGCTGGTGGATGTGAACTTGTGAAGGAACCTGGCCTGTGGTAGGTGCTGCTGGTGGATGGAAACGAGTGAAGGAACCTGTCCGGTAGTAGGTGCTGCTGGGGGATTTGAACGAGTGAAGGAACCTGACCTGTGGTAGGTGCTGCTGGTGGATGTGAACGAGTGAAGGAACCTCACCGGTAGTAGGTGCTGCTGGGGGATGTGAACGAGTGAAGGAACCTGGCCTGTGATAGGTGCTGCTAATGGATGTGAACGAGTGAAGGAACCTGACCTGTGGTAGGTGCTCCTGGGGGATGCGAACGGGTGAAGGAATGTGACCTGTGAAAGGTGCTCCTGGGGGATGTGAACGGGTGAAGGAACCTGGCCTGTGGTAGGTGCTGCTGGTGGATGTGAACGAGTGAATGAACCTGACCTGTGGTAGGTGCTGCTGGTGGATGTGAACGAGTTGAAGAAAGCTGACCTGTGATAGGTGCTGCTGGGGGATGTGAACGGGTGAAGGAACCTGGCCTGTGGTCGGTGCTGCTGGTGGATGTGAACGAGTGAAGGAACCTGACCTGTAGTAGGTGCTGCTGGGGGATGTGAAAGAGTGAAGGAACCTGGCCTGTGGTAGGTGCTGCTGGGGGATGTGAACGAGTGAAGGAACCTGACCTGTGGTAGGTGCTGCTGGGAGATTTGAACGAGTGAAGGAACCTGGCCTGTGGTAGGTGCAGCTGGGGGATGTGAACGAGTGAAGGAACCTGACCTGTGGTAGGTGCTGCTGGGGGGTGTAAACGGGTGAACGAACCCGACCTGTGGTAGGTGCTGCTGGTGGATGTGAACGGGTGAAGGAACCTGACCTGTGGTGGGTGCTGCTGGTGGGTGTGAACGGGTGAAGGAACCTGACCTGTGGTAGGTGCTGCTGGGGGGTGTGAGTGGGTGAAGGAACCTGACCTGTGGTAGGTGCTGCTAGGGGTTGTGAACGGGTGAAGGAACCCGACCTGTGGTAGGTGTTGCTGGTGGATGTGAACAGGTGAAGGAACCTAACCTGTGGTAGGTGCTGTTGGGGGGTGTGAACGGGTGAAGGAACCTGACCTGTTGTAGGTGTTGCTGGGGTATGTGAACTGGTGAAGGAACCTGACCTGTGGTAGGTGCTGCTGGGGGGTGTGAACGGGTGAAGGAAACCGACCTGTGGTAGGTGCTGCTGGTGGGTGTGAACGAGTGAAGGAACCCACCCTGTGGTAAGTACTGCTGGTGGATGTGAACGGGTGAAGGAACCCGACCTGTGGTAGGGGATACTGGTGGATGTGAACGGGTGAAGGAACCTGGCCTGTGGTAGGTGCTGCTGGTGGATGTGAACGAGTGAAGGAACCTGACCTGTGGTAGGTGCTGCTGGGAGATGTGAACGAGTGAAGGAACCTGGCCTGTGGTAGGTGCTGCTGGGGGATGTGAACGAGTGAAGGAACC
>NC_091194.1:28274999-28315933 GCF_040958095.1 Procambarus clarkii
TTAATTAATATATATAATTATAATTCTTTTTGTCAGGAGACAAGAAGCCACAGAGTAATAACATTGTTGGCTTTTATTTAGGTGTTCCCCTGTTCTCCAGTCTTCCTCCGTCCCCTCGTCCCCTTTGTCCTCCCCAGCATTCTCCATTCCCCTGTCCCCTCGTCCTCCCCACCATTACCCTCTCCTCTGTTCCCTCGTCTTCCCCACCATCCCCCCTGTCGTCCTCCCCACCATTCTAAACTACCTCATCCCATGCATTCCATGATGGTCTGATGCTTCCATCTGAAAATTGGGAACATCAAAAGATCTGACTTTCCCAATTTTCTGATGGGAACATCAAATGATCTGATATTCCCATCACTGAAAAATAAAAACAGATAAAAAAAATGATATGAAAAAATAGAAAATAAAATATACTCATGAAATGAACAGAATGGTTAACAACGCAGCTCAATTGCAATGCAATGTCACAATAACATTTAAATATACTTTAAGATATAATCTAGAAGAAAATAAGGATATTGAAACGGTTCATGAACTCTATTTCAATAAAGGACACTATGGGGAACTTTGAAAAATAGTTATTGAGTATAATTAGACAGACTTGTTGCTAGGCAGAGGAGTAATGAGATATATGGCAAATTTTGCAAAATATACAATGAAGGTACACAAACATTCATACCCAAACAAAGCAAAATGCTAGGTAAGAACAAAGCATTTGGCCCGTAGGAGAAAGGAGATACCCACAAGACTAGAATACAAGTCATTAACAAGCATGCAAGTATAATACATAATACATGCAGACATATATATAATCCAAAAAAATGTCAAATTTACGTACTTATTATTACATTACAAATATCCAAGGTTTTGAAGACACGTTTCCTCTTGCGCCCAACGAGTGAATACTGAGACCAGACCCCATAGGTCCCTATCCTCATCATTCGTCTCACTGTGTCTCCACAGCTTGCACCGCCCATTTGAGACAGCGTCTGGACCTGTTAAAATAATGCATAAGCTGTAAGGTAATAGAGAATAATATATATCTTTCAATCTCAACATTAGATTTTCTAATTTCCAACTGTATTAAATAAATAGCATTAAAATATTTTCCTTCTTAACTATTACAAAAATCAACGAATTTGAGTAACTTTTGCTTTTGTTTTATTTGTACCTTAAACATAACACTGAACAATCAATTATGTGCCACCCCACCTTCCTTCATCTGCAAAAAAACTAATCAAAAGACATATGTACAAGGCTAAAAAAATTCAGCAACACTTACCATACTCAGGCTAAAATAATGGCATTTACTATTTTTAAAAGATTATTAGCAAATTTACAGAAATGGTGCATTCGGAAGACAAAACCAATTTTTCACTTTTGACAATTGAGCACCTGCTACATCCAGATTCTAGGGAGGAAAGGAAGGACGATCTTACTGGATCCCATAGCCTCTCCGAGGCACAAACCAGGCTTTTACACAAACCCCCCCCCCCTGCACCCGAGCTTTTTAAAATAGTAAATGCCACTATTTTTGCAAAATTATTACGAGATCTATTATTCTAGAGAATAATGCATATAAATGCATATATGCATATAAATACAAAAGTAAATCAAATCTTATCCTTGTATAATATACAAGCTGATGTGAGATCCCTGTCTACAGGTGGACTGGAACTATTATCCAGTAGGCAGTCTACTGTATTTTATCAAACCGTTATTAGTATAATAGATCTCGTAATAATTTTGCAAAAATAATGGCATTTACTATTTTTAAAAGATTATTAGCAAATTTACAGAAATGGTGCATTCGGAAGACAAAACCAATTTTTCACTTTTGACAATTGAGCACCTGCTACATCCAGATTCTAGGGAGGAAAGGAAGGACGATCTTACTGGATCCCATAGCCTCTCCCAGGCACAAACCAGGCTTTTACACAAACCCCCCCCCCCTGCACCCGAGCTTTTTAAAATAGTAAATGCCACTATTTTTGCAAAATTATTACGAGATCTATTATTCTAGAGAATAATGCATATAAATGCATATATGCATATAAATACAAAAGTAAATCAAATCTTATCCTTGTATAATATACAAGCTGATGTGAGATCCCTGTCTACAGGTGGACTGGAACTATTATCCAGTAGGCAGTCTACTGTATTTTATCAAACCGTTATTAGTATAATAGATCTCGTAATAATTTTGCAAAAATAATGGCATTTACTATTTTTAAAAGATTATTAGCAAATTTACAGAAATGGTGCATTCGGAAGACAAAACCAATTTTTCACTTTTGACAATTGAGCACCTGCTACATCCAGATTCTAGGGAGGAAAGGAAGGACGATCTTACTGGATCCCATAGCCTCTCCGAGGCACAAACCAGGCTTTTACATAACCCCCCCCCCTGCACCCGAGCTTTTTAAAATAGTAAATGCCATTATTTTTGCAAAATTATTACGAGATCTATTATACTAATAACGGTAAATAAATAATAAATAGTAAATAAATCAAAATCAGTTACATTATTTTATCTTATTCATAGCATAAATGTTCTCGAAGATTACTAAAAAGAAATTGAATTAGACTACAGCAAATTGGCAAACTTTACCTTGTATCTGTTTCCACCGAGTTTGTTTGGGGCGTTCTTCAACATATCAGCAATACTTGTCTCAACATCTCTTTCAGTTGCATTAGTGTGGGTGTTGATACAGGCTTCTGGAAATTTATAAGAATTAATTAATATATATAATTATAATTCACTTTGCTATTCCCCATTCCACAGTCCTCTCGTCCTTCCCACTTCCCTGTCCCCACATCATCCCCACTATTCCCACTTCCCTGTCCCATCGTCCTCCTTACCATTTTCCCCTCCCCTGTCCTTCTTCCTCCCCCACCATCTCCCATTCACCTGTCCCTTTGTCCTCCCCAGCATTCCCCTGTCCCCACCATCCCCAACTCCCCAGTCCCCTCGTCCTCCCCACCATTACCCTCTCCTCTGTCCCCTCGTCTTCCCCACCATACCCCCCTCTCGTCCTCCCCACCATTCCAAACTACCTCATCCGATGCATTCTATAATGGTCTGATGCTTCCATCAGAAAATTGGGAACATCAAATGATCTGATATTCCCATCACTGAAAAATAAGAACAGCTAAAAAAATGAAATGAAAAAAATAAAAAAATAAACTATACTCATGAAATGAACAGTATGGTAAACAACACAGCTCAATTTCAATGCAATGTCACACAAAATTATTAAATCGAAATGAAAATAAATTGAAATCTATGAAAATTCAAATTATCAATACAATCGGAAATATTGAAATAATATCGCAACATAATATAGTGTGGGTTGCTCTTACGTGCAACAGACGGTGCTGTTTTTCAAAAAAGGCATGGTTTTACCTGTCACAAGTGTGGCATCTATACTTATACTCACGAAATGAACGGTATGGTAAACAACATAGCTCAATTGCAATGCAATGTCACAATAACATTTAATAACAATAACATTTAAATATACTTTAAGATATAATCTAGAAGAAAATAAGAACATTGAAACGGTTCATGAACTCGATTTCAATAAAGGACACTATGGGGAACTTTGAAAAACAGTTAATGAGTATAATTAGACAGACTTGTTGCTAGGCAGAGGAGTAAATAATGAGATATATGGCAAATTTTGCAAAATATACGGCACACAAACATTCATACCCAAACAAAGCAAAATGCTAGGTAAGAACAAAGCAGTTGGCCCGTAGGGGAAAGGAGATACCCACAAGACTGGAATACAAGTCATTAACAAGCACACAAGTACTACACTACACAACAACCGCACTACTACCAGAACTGGACGAATCACTACCAAAACAACACATTGCACATCACTACCAAAACAACACAACACAACACAAGCATTGGCAAAGAATTATAGACCAGTTGCACTAACATCCCACATAATAAAATTATTTGAGAGTGATCAGGAGTCAGATTACTAGTTTTATAGAGACCAATGACCTCCACAATCCAGGCCAACAAGGATTTAGAGCAGTTTCTATGATCGAGCCACTGAGATCTATAAAGAATTCTGATCAAGAAAGAGATCTAGGGGTGGTTTTAGATAGAAAACTATAACCTGAGGATCATATTAAGAACATTCTGCGAGGGGCCTATGCTACACTTTTTAACTTTAGAATTGCTTTTAAATACATAGGTCAAAAAGTTTTAAAAGTTTTAAAAGTTTTTTAAACCTCTCGTGTATCATGAGTGTGTTAAAGCATCAGATGGTGCATTCAGATGATGAATATTACCTAGTTCCTTCATCTGGGAAGAATGAACACATATTGGTGCATTCGGATGATAAAAACTAACTACTGTAGTTTAATTGATCAACAGACTGTATATCATATGCAGACTGTATGTGGATCTGCGGGCCACTCCAAACAACAGCCTGGTGGACCAAGCTCCACCAGGGCTAAAGCACAAAGTGATATAGATGTGATAGAGATATTATATATATATATATATATATATATATATATATATATATATATATATATATATATATATATATATATGTCGTACCTAGTAGCCAGAACTCACTTTTTGGCCTACTATTCAAGGCCCGATTTGCCTAATAAGCCAAGTTTTCCTGAATTAATATATTTTCACTAATTTTTTTCTTATGAAATGATAAATCAACCCATTTCATTATGTATGAGGTCAATTTTTTTTTATTGGAGTTAAAATTAACGTAGATATATGACCGAACCTAACCAACCCTACCTAACCTAACCTAACCTATCTTTTTAGGTTAGGTTTGGTTAGGTAGCCGAAAAAGTTAGGTTAGGTTAGGTTAGGTAGGTTAGGTAGTCGAAAAACAATTAATTCATGAAAACTTGGCTTATTAGGCAAATCGGGCCTTGCATAGTAGGCTGAGAAGTGCGTTCTGGCTACTAGGTACGACATATATATATATATATATATATATATATATATATATATATATATATATATATATATATATATATATATATATATATATATATATATATATATATATATATGTCGTACCTAGTCGCCAGAACGCACTTTTCAGCCTACTATGCAAGGCCCGATTTGCCTAATAAGCCAAGTTTTCATGAATTAATATATTTTCTCTATTTTTTTTCTTATGAAATGATAAAGCTATCCATTTCATTATGTATGAGGTCAATTCTTTTTTTATTGGAGTTAAAATTAATAGAGATATATGACCGAACCTAACCTATCTTTATAGGATAGGTTAGGTAGCTGAAAATGTTAGGTTAGGTAGTCGAAAAAACATTAATTCAAGAAAACTTGGCTTATTAGGCAAATCGGGCCTTGCATAGTAGGCTGAGATGTGCGTTCTGGCTACTAGGTACGACACATTATATATATATATATATATATATATATATATATATATATATATATATATATATATATATATATATATATATATATATATATATATATATATATATATATCGGACAATTAGTAAAAAAAAAAAAAAAAAAAAAATTAAATTATTTTACCTTGTACCTAGATCCACCAGGCCTGTTTGGTGCCTGTTTCAGTACTTCAGACATCTGGAAGGTCACATCCTCCTCCTCAACTTGTGGATGTGCGTTGATAGATGATTCTGTAAAATTAAGTTATTTATATAATAATAAATTCAGTATAACAATAATATTCTGTAAAATTAAAAGTAATTTATACATCAATCAGATAAAACTCTCCAGAGATGGTGATACACAACATATAAAGGACAAGCTTCAGAACAAAATATGCATTTAGGAATAAGGTTTTGTACATGTAGGTAGCACATGAGAAAATAAGTGGAAGGTGATCAAGTTTATATTAACATGTTAATGGCTTTGTTAAGGCTTTGCAAGAATGAAAAAATATTAATAATATAATATCACCTACCAATTAATTGTACATCATTTATAAGTCAATTATTTGCATTATTATTATTCAATACTAATGATATAAAAATGCATTTTGTAATCTACTATTTATGCAAGTATTAAGCACAGGATCATGAAATAAACTGCAAAATACTGTAATGGATAAACCAATTAATTTTACATTTTCCTATAGCTAAGTCAGTCAGTTCTATTAGCAGCAGAGAACAATTATGCCCAACCTCTATTAAATGAAACAATCTTAAGAGCAAGTGATAGAAATATAATCATTTATGCTTGGGATTATGGAATGGTTCCAAATATGAAAAATATCAAGTTTTTTGGTTAAAATTTTTTAACTTAAAATTTACATTTTTAAGTGAATTTATGACCATAATAATTGAATTACTAATATGATTCACTAATATATAATCCTAATAATAATCACTAATATATAATCCATTGAGCATGCTGCATCTCTTTCAGTCTCTTTGCAATTTGAACAAGAGGGTTTTTAATTGATCGAACCATATTCTTAAAGTAAAGTAAATGAGATGTATTCCATATTTTGCAAAATATACGATGAAGGCACACAAACATTCATGCCAAAACTGAAGGGCAGGATTTATGAGGAGACATTAGAGGCATTAAATATTCCAAACTAGAAGACAGAAGGAAAAGAGGAGATATGATCACTACGTACAAAACAGTAACAGGAATTGATAAACTTGATAGGGAAGATTTCCCGAGACCTGGAATTTCAAGAACAAGAGGTTATAGATTTAAACGAACTAAACAAAGATGCCGAAGAAATGTAAGACAATTCACTTTTGCAAACAGAATGGTAAACGGTTGGAACATGTTAGGTGAGAAGGTGGTGGAGGCCAAATCCGTCAAAAGTTTCAAAGCATTATATGACAAAGAGTGCTGGGAAAATGGGACACCACGAGTGTAGCTCTCCATCCATCTGATTGATAACCCAAATGAATTTTTCATGGATATGATACCAACATCAAATCATAAATCAGATGTGATCCTATCCCCACTGGATTTTGAAGAAGCCATAGACAGTATGCCTATGCACTCTGCACCAGGCCCTGACTCTTGGAACTCTATATTCATCAAGAACTGTAAAAAACGTTATCGCAGGCCCTTCACATTCTTTGGAGACAAAGCCAAGATACTGGCATTGTCCCTGACATACTAAAAACCGCAGAGATAGCACCGCCCCATAAAGGAGGAAATAAGGCAGAGGCAAAAAACTACAGACCGATAGCACTAACATCGCACATCATAAAAATCTTTGAGAGAATGCTAAGAAGTAAGATCACAAAATACATGGAATCACAGCATCTCCATAACCCCAGACAACATGGTTTCAGAACAGGGCGCTCTTGCCTATCACAGTTGCTGGACCACTCTGACATGGCACTAGATGCCATGGAAGACAAACAAAACGCTTTGACAAAAAAAAGCCTTTGACAAATGTGACCATTGTGTTATTGCACATAAAATGCGTTCAAAAGGAATTACCGGAAAAATAGGCAGATGGATATACAACTTCCTGACTAATAGAACCCAATGTGTAGTAGTCAACAAAATAAAATCTGGACCATCAACCGTAAAGAGCTCAGTCCCCAAGCGTACTGTGCTTGCTCCAATACTTTTTCTCATCCTCATATCGGACATAGACAAGGACACAACCTATAGTACTTGATCATCCTTTGCAGATGACACTAGAATCTTCACGAGAGTAGGCAACATAGAGGACACGGCAAACCTCCAATCAGATGTAAATCAGGTCTTTCTATGGGCTACAGAAAATAACATGGTGATTAACGAACATAAGTTTCAGCTCATGCGCTACGGAAAAAATAAAAAATATAAAAACGGAAACCACTTACAAAACTCAGTCAAATCATAACATTGAACGGAAAAGCAACGTAAAGGATTTGGGTGTACTGATGTCAGAAGGCCTTACATTTAAAGAACACAATAAAGTAGCCGTCACAACTGCAAGAAAAATGACAGGATAGATAACAAGAACTTTTCACACTAGAGATGCTATACCGATGATGATAGTTTTCAAGACGCTAGTGCTCTCTAGAGTGGAATACTGCTGCATAATGAAAGCCCCTTTCAAAGCTGGAGAAATTACTGACCTATACTTATGCATTTATCTTCGGTTTAACACAACAGGCACCAGACACACGCTAGGCATCATACACACTAGGATAAAACAAACATTAGGCCAGAAGTCAGAAAAGAATTCAAAGAATTTTACTGGAAAGGCTTGCTGTTAGGAAAGGAAGTAATTGAGATGAATTAATGCACAGTATGTCAATTTTGTGAAATATATGATAAAGGAACAAAAACATTTATACCAAAACAAAGATGCAGAACTAGGAAACAGGATTTGTTCAACTGAAATTTCAAGACGGACAGAGACCAAAAGACACAAAAATGGAATCAATATACGAAGAGGCCAAACCCCCAAACATACCAGTAATACAAAGAGAAACAACTACACGGCAGTGAGGAGAGAGGCAGAAAGAAATTTTGAAAAAAAGGAACAAACAAATGTAAAGTAGAACAAATCATATTCTATAAATACAGCAACAACCAATTGCAGGTAAAGGATAATATTCAGAGCTTTTAAATGCATGGATGGCGAAATACTCAAGAAATTGTTCACGACTTTTGTTAGACCAAAGTTGGAATATGCAGCGGTTGTATGGTGCCCATATCTTAAGAAGCACATAAACAAACTGGAAAAGGTGCAAAGACATGCTACTAAGTGGCTCCCAGAACTGAAGGACAAGAACTATGAGGAGAGGTTAGAGGCATTAAATATACCAAATATACTACACAAATATATATACTACACATGCACAATAAACTACCCTACACAGGCTGAGTATGGTGTGTACAATAAATTATTAGCTAAAAGATAAGACTGAGTTTGTATAAATGGGGGTTAAGTCAGAGTGGGAAAATGTAAGTGGAGTGCCTAAAAACCCTGTCCTGGGACCTCTGTAATTCATAATATATACAAATAATTTAGACTCAGGTTTGATCAGCAATATTTGAAAATTTCCAGACGATACAAAAGGGATTTTTTTCTGGATTCAGGATTATTTTTTTATGGCTGAAAACAGGTTTTCAGCAATAAAAGAAATACAGTATTGCTGGAACAACCGTCGACATCTTCAAGAGAAAACCTGAACATCTTCAAGAAGTGAAGATGACCTTGAGAAGAAGTATAGGTTGGGAGAAGTATAGGTTAGGAATTGTCTCCAAAGAATTCTCAAAGAATTACTCGTTATTGCTATCCAAGATAATTAGACGAGCCAAAGCTAAATACTACGAAGATAAATTTACCCAAATAAAGAGTACCTTACCTAAAAATATGTATGTACCTTACGTAAATAAACATTTGATTTTGAAGTGCCGGACAAACAAGGCTGTGGTGGATATGTGGGCCTGAGGGGCCTGTCCAAGCAACAGCCTGTTGGACCAAGCTCTCACATGTCAAGCCTGGCCTTGGAAG
The DNA here is from genome assembly GCF_040958095.1 of Procambarus clarkii. Taxonomy (NCBI): domain Eukaryota; kingdom Metazoa; phylum Arthropoda; class Malacostraca; order Decapoda; family Cambaridae; genus Procambarus; species Procambarus clarkii. The sequence continues at coordinate 28,284,485 of NC_091194.1, forward strand.
GGCTTGGTGAGTAGAACAACTACCAGAACCCTATAATGCATGTATCAAGGTGTCCAGGCAGTGAGCACCACATAATGCAGTGCAGTCCTGTAAGAATAAGCACAGTAAGTATGGGCATGGAGGGGGTGCAGCAGTGGCTTGTGAAGGGCTGGAGAGTAAATGGACATGCCCAGGGGTAAAAAGCATTAGGGTAACAGAACATAGCCCATAAAAATAGTAATGACAATGAATGAATAATTATATGAATGCAATAATACTTCATATCTCAATAGGAATACTAAGCAGGATGCAAGACAAGGTACTGGTGGTGATAGTGGTTGGTACAAGTCCTCACATCCCCACAGACACCAGTAACAGCCCTCACCTCCCAACACAGTACCCTTGTAGCGAGTTAATCTTATACTCGCTTCATTATCTTATAGCATAACTAATTAACACTAATTACAGAAGCTACACAGGTGATACTTTGGTGTGAGTTGAGCGCACTGAGCGTCGGTATCGCTACACCCTTGTTCCTTAACAACCCTTTGGACCTTTATTACAGAAAAATAGAATCAATTAATTTAATAAAATATAAAATATAAGTGCTTACTTACGATAATACTATCGGTGGAACACAAAATCTTCTTCTTCTTGATAGTAGGTGCAGTTTGCATGAAGGGTTAGTCCTCGCCATGACTGAACTGACGACAAAATGGCCGATGTGTTGATATGGCGTCAGGTGACGCTGTGACGTCACAGGTGAGGGACGCTTTGCGCATTACTCCCTCGTACTTAAAAAGTACTACAGGTACTTTTTGGTTTTATTTTTGAATATGGCAGAAGTTGGACAGCTTTTCAAATCATTATAAGGGAGTGAGTTCCATAGACTAGGTCCCTTTATTTACATAGAGTGTTTACATAGATTAAGTTTGACTCTGGGGATATCAAAGAGATATTTATGTCTGGTGGGGACGTGGCCATGTGTTCTATTACATCTGTCCAGGAAGAGTTTCAGAACAGGGTTTGCAGTTAGAAAAAGGGCTTTATAAACGTAATTTACACAGGAGAATGTATGGAGTGAATTTGTTTAGCATGTTTAAGGATTTGAACAAGGGAGCTGTGTGTTGTCTGAAGGTAGAGTTATTTATTGTCCTGATAGCAGATTTTTACTGGATGATGATGGGCTTGAGGTAGTTTGCAGAGGTTGAACCCCAAGCACAAACGCCATAAGAATGATAGGGATAGATAAGTGCATAATAGAGTGAGAGGAGAGCAGAGTAGGGTACATAATATCTGATCTTAAACAGTATACCAACTGTTTTAGAAACCTTTTTAGTTATGTGTTGTATATGGGTGCGGAAGTTGAGTCTCTTGTCTAAGTATAGGCTAAGAAACTTTCCATCATTTTTATTGCTAATGTTTACATTATCTATCTGAAGCTGAATTGCATTTGTTGATTTGTTTCCAAATAAGATATAGTAGGTCTTTTCTATGTTTTGTGTGAGGTTTGTTGGTTGACATCCACAAGTAGACTTTTTTTAATTAATTGTTTACAACATTATTTAACAGGAGTGGGTTGGGGTCAGAGTAGATGAGTAGTATCATCAGCCAACAATATAGGTTTAAGTATGTTAGAGACATTAGGGAGATCATTGATGTATATAAGAAACAGGAGGGTCCTAGGATGCTGCTCTGTGGCACCTTTACGGTAATTAAGTGGTAGAGTGGGAGAGGTTATATCATTGATGGCTTCATATTGGTGTCTGTTACTAAGATAGGATCGGATATAGTTTAGGGCAAGGCCACGGATTCCATAATGGTGGAATTTAAGTAAGAGGTAGTTATGGTTAACAGTATCAAAGGCCTTTCTCAGGCCGATGAAGAGTTCAATTGGAAACTCACTTTTGTCAAGGGCTGAGAAGATTAAGTCAAGCAGACTAACAATAGCATCATTGGTACTCTTTTGGGAGCGGAAGCCAAACTGACAGGGACTTAGTATATTGAATTTTACAAGATTGGAGTAGAGCTGTTTGTAAAAAAAAAAAAAATAATTTTGATAATATAGGTAGATTCGATATGGGTCTGAAATTATTTATGTCTGCCGTGTTACCTCCTTTATGAACTGGCGTTACTCTTGCTTTTTTAAGGATATCAGGGAAGGTATGACACTCTAGGGATTTGTTGAACAGCAGTGCTATGGATGGTGCAAGGGCATGGGTGGCACGCCTGTGTACCATCGATGGTATTTCACTAATGTTCCCAGCTTTGGTTTTTAGCGAGTGAATGATGGACACAACATCTGTAGGGCTGACCGGAGAGAGGAGAAGAGAGTTTGGATAGCTGCGTGAAAGATATGTGGTAACATATGTCTGAGTCTCTGGGATTTTTCGGGCAAGGTGAGCACCAAACGATGAAAAGAAGCTATTAAATTCAGTTGCTGTTTCAAGATCTGTTGCAGGTGTATAACCATCCTTGGAGATTTTTATCTTATTATGTGAATGTTGTTTAGCTCCTAGGATGGTAGAGATGGCTCTCCATGTGCTTTTTATGTTGCCTTTTGCTTCTTTGAATCTATTCTCGTAATAGGAACGCTTTGCTCTTATTATACTATTATTATACTTATATTATATTATTATTATACTTATTATTAATTATGCGGATCAGGACATCACCTGATCAAACACATCAAACATCGTTTGACCACCATCAAACACACACACGGCGAGTCATCTACGTAGGTATTTATTGGGTGCTGGTATTCATATAACTTTTGGTGACCGTTTTTGCTGATTTTCTTCTAGAGAATGTTATTGCGAACACGTTGGTACCAAAATGAAATACATAGCTCGAGAACTAAGGTCAGGAGAGTAAAAAGAGTATACACATTTTTGTTTTGACGCTTAATTAAGGTTATTGTGAGTACTCATCGCCTGCCTAGAAACTGGAACTAGTAATTCCATCTATCATACATATCATACAAGAGGAGCCACACATCTATGGATCATCCAATAAAATCAGCAGACTTCTAGATGTTACTACTGCTCGGCTTAGACTCGGTTACAAGTATCTCTGGGAATTCTCATTATCTGCTGATGTAGACCTGACCAAATGTAAACTGTGTCAACAAAATTATTCGCACACCCTCCGTCACTATGTGATGGAGTGCGAAAAGATACATGAATTTAGAGACAATTCTATAACCAATGTTCCAGCGATGTGTCAATATTTCATTCAAAATGATCTGCTACCAGAAATTTTAGCCAAATATCCCCAGTTTGCTAACTGTAGATAACAACTAAGTGATTGTAACCTATCCACCGCTGCCCACTGGATGGGGGACGGTGTGCAGGACAAACATATAAATTTTGATACTAGCTCTCCACATATGTCAGTTGCTTAATTTAGAACCTGTACTTGAGGTCGATCTCGAACCCATTGTTGATGTGATGACTTATATTGAATTTTGTAACTAGCTCATCAAGATTGTAACTTGCTTAGCTAAATGAATTGTGGGGTTCAGTCCCTGAGCCCATTATGTGCCTCTGTAACCCTTTCCACAACCGCCCACAAGATGGGTATGGGGTGCATAATGGGGTGGGGTGTCTTGGCCAAACGTGCCACATCAAAACCACAAGTTGACATTGAATGTGAATTAACAATGAGACAAGTAAGATTTATACTAATACATTTATACTAACTCTGTTGAGCGTTGACCATTTATACATCAAATCTGTTGATGTGAGCACTTTAGTTTAGTCTGCCGTTTAAAGAAAAAAAGAGCATATCAATGGTATATCACAGAAAACGAATTTATCATAAACTCATGTATTTGTCTTATCATATTGAACTGCATTCATATTTTTAATATATAACAATATGAATATACAAATTTCTGTAAATCCCCTACCTTGTTGGAATCTGTGGAAATGAATGAGCAAATGTGCTGGCTGAAGGCGCTGAAGGAAACCACATTGGTTTCATTTTGGATACAAATGTCCATGGAAATTCAAAATGGAAACTAATTATATAGTTGAACCTGCAGAGACGAGTTTAAGAATCTGTGTTGAGAGTGATGGACACAGCCTTCACAATTATACTTCAGAGAATGTAAACATCTAAGAGTCATTAGAAATATGTGTAGAATAATAAACCCTACATTGTTTGAGTTAGGGAAAACACCATTTGTGATATATAGATACTATAGCTGTTCCTAAAGATTCACCCTTTTTTGCACCAGCAAGATAACATATAAGATTTTAAGAGTTGACGAATGTTAATATTCTTGTTTGATAAACTGTGAACTTGAGACATAGTTAATAAGAACATATTAACACAACAAAATGTTTTCAAAATCCTTAACACCACTTTCCAGCAACTTATATAATTTATATAAATTATTTTAGAGAATAATACATAAATTATATATTTAAACATGATATAGTGTTTAGTGGAATGTATAAGGAGTCAAATTGTGTTAAAAAGAGCAATTTTTAGAAAATTTGGAAAAATACTTTTTTCTGTTCAAATTATAACTAAATGGATTATAAAGGTTTCACTCAGCCAATATATATCATTCACAATTTATTAATGAATTTTACAAAAAAACACCATAAATTTTATATTTAAACATGTAAAAACTATTTGTTTTACATTTGGAAGAAAATAATTGTAGAAAAACAATTTATAATTAAACCTTTGTGTTTGGATTTTTTGAGTAAAAGTTTCTCAAAGGCTCTCCTGCACCATTCTCAATGCAAATCATTCCCACACCTATGGCAAGAGATAGGCGAACGTTGTGTAGATGATTTGTGTTTGCTGGGCTGACCTGTGGTAGGTGCTGCTGGGGGATGTGAACGAGTGAAGGAACCTGACCTGTGGTAGGTGTTGCTGGTGGATGTGAACGGGTGAAGGAACCTGACCTCTGGTAGGTGCTGCTGGGGGATGTGAACGAGTGAAGGAACCTGGCCTATGATAGGTGCTGCTAATGGATGTGAACGAGTGAAGGAACCTGACCTGTGGTAGGTGCTGCTAGGGGGTGTGAACGGGTGAAGGAACCCGACCTGTGGTAGGTGTTGCTGGTGGATGTGAACAGGTGAAATAACCTGACCTGTGGTAGGTGCTGCTGGGGGGTGTGAACGGGTGAAGGAACCTGACCTGTTGTAGGTGTTGCTGGGGGATGTGAACGGTGAAGGGACCTGACCTGTGGTAGGTGCTACTGGTGGATGTGAACGGGTGAAGGAACCTGACCTGTGGTAGGTATTGCTGGGGGGTGTGAACGAGTTATGGATCCCGACCTGTGGTAGGTGCTGCTGGTGGGTGTGAACGAGTGAAGGAACCTGACCTGTGGTAGGTGCTCCTGGGAGATGTGAACGGGTGAAGGAACGTGACCTGTGGTAGGTGCTCCTGGAGGATGTGAACGGGTGAAGGAACCTGGCCTGTGGTAGGTGCTGCTGGTGGATGTGAACGAGTGAAGGAACCTGACCTGTAGTAGGTGCTGCTGGTGGATGTGAACGAGTTGAAGTAACCTGACCTGTGATTAGGTGCTGCTGGGGGGTGTGAACGGGTGAAGGAACCTGACCTGTTGTATGTGTTGCTGGGGGATGTGAACAGTGGAGGAACCTGACCTGTGGTAGGTGCTGCTGGTGGATGTGAACGGCTGAAGGAACCTGACCTGTGGTAGGTGTTGCTAGGGTATGTGAACTGGTGAAGGAACCTGACCTGTGGTAGATGCTGCTGGGGGGTGTGAATGGGTGAAGGAAACCGACCTGTGGTTGGTGTTGCTGGTGGGTGTGAACGAGTGATGGTTCCCGACCTGTGGTAGGTGCTGCTGGTGGGTGTGAACGAGTGTAGGAACCCGACCTGTGGTTGGTACTGCTGGTGGATGTGAACGGGTGAAGGAACCCGACCTGTGGTAGGGGATGCTGGTGGATGTGAACTTGTGAAGGAACCTGGCCTGTGGTAGGTGCTGCTGGTGGATGTAAACGAGTGAAGGAACCTGTCCGGTAGTAGGTGCTGCTGGGGGATTTGAACGAGTGAAGGAACCTGACCTGTGGTAGGTGCTGCTGGTGGATGTGAACGAGTGAAGGAACCTGACCGGTAGTAGGTGCTGCTTGGGGATGTGAACGAGTGAAGGAACCTGGCCTGTGATAGGTGCTGCTAATGGATGTGAACGAGTGAAGGAACCTGACCTGTGGTAGGTGCTCCTGGGGGATGTGAACGGGTGAAGGAATGTGACCTGTGGTAGGTGCTCCTGGGGGATGTGAATGGGTGAAGGAACCTGGCCTGTGGTAGGTGCTGCTGGTGGATGTGAACGAGTGAAGGAACCTGACCTGTGGTAGGTGCTGCTGGTGGATGTGAACGAGTTGAAGAAACCTGACCTGTGATAGGTGCTGCTGGGGGATGTGAACGGGTGAAGGAACCTGGCCTGTGGTCGGTTCTGCTGGTGGATGTGAACGAGTGAAGGAACCTGACCTGTAGTAGGTGCTGCTGGGGGATGTGAACGAGTGAAGGAACCTGGCCTGTGGTAGGTGCTGCTGGGGGATGTGAACGAGTGAAGGAACCTGACCTGTGGTAGGTGCTGCTGGGAGATTTGAACGAGTGAAGGAACCTGGCCTGTGGTAGGTGCTGCTGGGGGATGTGAACGAGTGAAGGAACCTGACCTGTGGTAGGTGCTGCTGGGGGGTGTGAACGGGTGAACGAACCCGACCTGTGGTAGGTGCTGCTGGTGGATGTGAACGGGTGAAGGAACCTGACCTGAGGTGGGTGCTGCTGGTGGGTGTGAACGGGTGAAGGAACCTGACCTGTGGTAGGTGCTGCTGGGGGATGTGAGTGGGTGAAGGAACCTGACCTGTGGTAGGTGCTGCTAGGGGGTGTGAACGGGTGAAGGAACCCGACCTGTGGTAGGTGTTGCTGGTGGATGTGAACAGGTGAAGGAACCTAACCTGTGGTAGGTGCTGTTGGGGTGTGTGAACGGGTGAAGGAACCTGACCTGTTGTAGGTGTTGCTGGGGTATGTGAACTGGTAAAGGAACCTGACCTGTGGTAGGTGCTGCTGGGGGGTGTGAACGGGTGAAGGAAACCGACCTGTGGTAGGTGCTGCTGGTGGCTGTGAACGAGTGATAGATCCCGACCTGTGGTAGGTGCTGCTGGTGGGTGTGAACGAGTGAAGGAACCCACCCTGTGGTAAGTACTGCTGGTGGATGTGAACGGGTGAAGGAACCCGGCCTGTGGTAGGGGATACTGGTGGATGTGAACGGGTGAAGGAACCTGGCCTGTGGTAGGTGCTGCTGGTGGATGTGAACGAGTGAAGGAACCTGACCTGTGGTAGGTGCTGCTGGGAGATGTGAACGAGTGAAGGAACCTGGCCTGTGGTAGGTGCTGCTGGGGGATGTGAACGAGTGAAGGAACCTGACCTGTGGTAGGTGCTGCTGGGGGTGTGAACGGGTGAACGAACCCGACCTGTGGTAGGTGCTGCTGGTGGATGTGAACGGGTGAAGGAACCTGACCTGTGGTGGGTGCTGCTGGTGGGTGTGAACGGGTGAAGGAACCTGACCTGTGGTAGGTGCTGCTGGGGGGTGTGAACGGGTGAAGGAACCTGACCTGTGGTAGGTGCTGCTGGTGGATGTGAACGGGTGAAGGAACCTGACCTGTGGTAGGTGCTGCTAGGGGGTGTGAACGGGTGAAGGAACCCGACCTGTGATAGGTGTTGCTGGTGGATGTGAACAGGTGAAGGAACCTAGCCTGTGGTAGGTGCTGTTGGGGTGTGTGAACGGGTGAAGGAACCTGACCTGTTGTAGGTGTTGCAGGGGTATGTGAACTGGTGAAGGAACCTGACCTGTGGTAGGTGCTGCTGGGGGGTGTGAACGGGTGAAGGAAACCGACCTGTGGTAGGTGCTGCTGGTGGCTGTGAACGAGTGATGGATCCCGACCTGTGGTAGGTGCTGCTGGTGGGTGTGAACGAGTGAAGGAACCCATCCTGTGGTAGGTACTGCTGGTGGATGTGAACGGGTGAAGGAACCCGACCTGTGGTAGGGGATACTGGTGGATGTGAACGGGTGAAGGAACCTGGCCTGTGGTAGGTGCTGCTGGTGGATGTGAACGAGTGAAGGAACCTGACCTGTGGTAGGTGCTGCTGGGGGATGTGAACGAGTGAAGGAACCTGACCTGTGGTAGGTGCTGCTGGGGGATGTGAACGAGTGAAGGAACCTGACCTGTGGTAGGTGCTGCTGGGGGGATGTGAACGGAGTGAAGGAACCTGACCTGTGGTAGGTGTTGCTGGTGGATGTGAACGAGTGAAGGAACCTGACCTGTGGTAGGTGCTGCTGGGGGATGTGAACGAGTGAAGGAACCTGACCTGTGGTAGGTGCTTGCTGGTGGATGTGAACGAGTGAAGGAACCTGACCTGTGGTAGGTGCTGCTGGGGGATGTGAACGAGTGAAGGAACCTGACCTGTGGTAGGTGCTGCTGGGGGATGTGAACGGGTGAAGGAACCTGGCCTGTGGTAGGTGCTGCTGGTGGATGTGAACGAGTGAAGGAACCTGACCTGTGGTAGGTGCTGCTAGGGGGTGTGAACGGGTGAAGGAACCTGACCTGTGGTAGGTGCTGCTGGTGGATGTGAACGGGTGAAGGAACCTGACCTGTGGTAGGTGCTGCTGGGGGGTGTGAACGGGTGAAGGAACCTGACCTGTGGTAGGTGCTGCTGGGGGATGTGAACGGTGAAGGAACCTGACCTGTGGTAGGTGCTGCTGGTGGATGTGAACGGGTGAAGGAACCTGACCTGTGGTAGGTGCTGCTGGGGATGTGAACGAGTGAAGGAACCTGACCTGTGGTAGGTGCTGCTGGGGGGTGTGAACGGGTGAAGGAACCTGACCTGTGGTAGGTGCTGCTGGGGGTGTGAACGAGGTGAAGGAACCTGACCTGTGGTAGGTGCTGCTGGTGGATGTGAACGGGTGAAGGAACCTGACCTGTGGTAGGTGCTGCTGGTGGATGTGAACGGGTGAAGGAACCTGACCTGTGGTAGGTGCTGCTGGTGGATGTGAACGAGTGAAGGAACCTGACCTGTGGTAGGTGCTGCTGGGGGATGTGAACGAGTGAAGGAACCTGACCTGTGGTAGGTGCTGCTGGTGGATGTGAACGGGTGAAGGAACCTGACCTGTGGTAGGTGCTGCTGGGGGATGTGAACGAGTGAAGGAACCTGACCTGTGGTAGGTGCTGCTGGGGGATGTGAACGGGTGAAGGAACCTGACCTGTGGTAGGTGCTGCTGGGGGATGTGAACGAGTGAAGGAACCTGACCTGTGGTAGGTGCTGCTAGGGGGTGTGAACGGGTGAAGGAACCTGACCTGTGGTAGGTGTTGCTGGTGGATGTGAACAGGTGAAGGAACCTGACCTGTGGTAGGTGCTGCTGGGGGATGTGAACGGGTGAAGGAACCTGACCTGTGGTAGGTGTTGCTAGGGGTATGTGAACTGGTGAAGTAACCTGACCTGTGGTAGGTGCTGCTGGGGAGTGTGAACGGGTGAAGGAAACCGACCTGTGGTAGGTGCTGCTGGTGGCTGTGAACGAGTGAAGGATCCCGACCTGTGGTAGGTGCTGCTGGTGGGTGTGAACGAGTGAAGGAACCCGACCTGTGGTAGGTACTGCTGGTGGATGTGAACGGGTGAAGGAACCCGACCTGTGGTAGGTGATACTGGTGGATGTGAACGGGTGAAGGAACCTGACCTGTGGTAGGTGCTGCTGGTGGATGTGAACGAGTGAAGGAACCTGACCTGTGGTAGGTGCTGCTGGGGGATGTGAACGAGTGAAGGAACCTGACCTGTGGTAGGTGCTGCTGGTGGATGTGAACGGGTGAAGGAACCTGACCTGTGGTAGGTGCTGCTGGGGGATGTGAACGAGTGAAGGAACCTGACCTGTGGTAGGTGCTGCTGGGGGATGTGAACGGGTGAAGGAACCTGGCCTGTGGTAGGTGCTGCTGGTGGATGTGAACGAGTGAAGGAACCTGACCTGTGGTAGGTGCTGCTGGTGGATGTGAACGAGTGAAGGAACCTGACCTGTAGTAGGTGCTGCTGGGGGATGTGAACGAGTGAAGGAACCTGACCTGTGGTAGGTGCTGCTGGTGGATGTGAACGAGTGAAGGAACCTGACCTGTGGTAGGTGCTGCTGGTGGATGTGAACGAGTGAAGGAACCTGACCTGTAGTAGGTGCTGCTGGGGGATGTGAACGAGTGAAGGAACCTGACCTGTGGTAGGTGCTGCTGGGGGGTGTGAACGGGTGAAGGAACCCTGACCTGTGGTAGGTGCTGCTGGTGGATGTGAACGGGTGAAGGAACCTGACCTGTGGTAGGTGCTGCTAGGGGGTGTGAACGGGTGAAGGAACCTGACCTGTGGTAGGTGTTGCTGGTGGATGTGAACGGGTGAAGGAACCTGAACCTGTGGTAGGTGCTGCTGGGGGTGTGAACGGGTGAAGGAACCTGACCTGTGGTAGGTGTTGCTGGGGTATGTGAACTGGTGAAGGAACCTGACCTGTGGTAGGTGCTGCTGGGGGGTGTGAACGGGTGAAGGAAACCGACCTGTGGTAGGTGCTGCTGGTGGCTGTGAACGAGTGATGGATCCCGACCTGTGGTAGGTGCTGCTGGTGGGTGTGAACGAGTGAAGGAACCCACCTGTGGTAGGTACTGCTGGTGGATGTGAACGGGTGAAGGAACCCGACCTGTGGTAGGGGATACTGGTGGATGTGAACGGGTGAAGGAACCTGGCCTGTGGTAGGTGCTGCTGGTGGATGTGAACGAGTGAAGGAACCTGACCTGTGGTAGGTGCTGCTGGGGGATGTGAACGAGTGAAGGAACCTGACCTGTGGTAGGTGCTGCTGGGGGATGTGAACGAGTGAAGGAACCTGACCTGTGGTAGGTGCTGCTGGGGGATGTGAACGGGTGAAGGAACCTGACCTGTGGTAGGTGCTGCTGGTGGATGTGAACGAGTGAAGGAACCTGACCTGTGGTAGGTGCTGCTGGTGGATGTGAACGAGTGAAGGAACCTGACCTGTGGTAGGTGCTGCTGGGGGATGTGAACGAGTGAAGGAACCTGACCTGTGGTAGGTGCTGCTGGTGGATGTGAACGAGTGAAGGAACCTGACCTGTGGTAGGTGCTGCTGGTGGATGTGAACGAGTGAAGGAACCTGACCTGTGGTAGGTGCTGCTGGGGGATGTGAACGAGTGAAGGAACCTGACCTGTGGTAGGTGCTGCTGGTGGATGTGAACGAGTGAAGGAACCTGACCTGTGGTAGGTGCTGCTGGGGGATGTGAACGAGTGAAGGAACCTGACCTGTGGTAGGTGCTGCTGGGGGATGTGAACGGGTGAAGGAACCTGGCCTGTGATAGGTGCTGCTAATGGATGTGAACGAGTGAAGGAACCTGACCTGTGGTAGGTGCTGCTAGGGGGTGTGAACGGGTGAAGGAACCCGACCTGTGGTAGGTGTTGCTGGTGGATGTGAACAGGTGAAGGAACCTGACCTGTGGTAGGTGCTGCTGGGGGATGTGAACGGGTAAAGGAACCTGACCTGTTGTAGGTGTTGCTGGGGGATGTGAACGGTGAAGGAACCTGACCTGTGGTAGGTGCTGCTGGTGGATGTGAACGGGTGAAGGAACCTGACCTGTGGTAGGTGTTGCTAGGGGAATGTGAACTGGTGAAGGAACCTGACCTGTGGTAGGTGCTGCTGGGGGGTGTGAACGGGTGAAGGAAACCGACCTGTGGTAGGTGCTGCTGGGGTGTGTGAACGAGTGTAGGAACCCGACCTGTGGTAGGTACTGCTGGTGGATGTGAACGGGTGAAGGAACCCGACCTGTGGTAGGGGATACTGGTGGATGTGAACGGGTGAAGGAACCTGGCCTGTGGTAGGTGCTGCTGGTGGATGTGAACGAGTGAAGGAACCTGACCTGTGGTAGGTGCTGCTGGGGGATGTGAACGAGTGAAGGAACCTGACCTGTGGTAGGTGTTGCTGGTGGATGTGAACGGGTGAAGGAACCTGACCTGTGGTAGGTGCTGCTGGGGGATGTGAACGAGTGAAGGAACCTGACCTGTGGTAGGTGCTGCTGGGGGATGTGAACGGGTGAAGGAACCTGGCCTGTGATAGGTGCTGCTAATGGATGTGAACGAGTGAAGGAACCTGACCTGTGGTAGGTGCTGCTAGGGGGTGTGAACGGGTGAAGGAACCCGACCTGTGGTAGGTGTTGCTGGTGGATGTGAACAGGTGAAGGAACCTGACCTGTGGTAGGTGCTGCTGGGGGTGTGAACGGGTGAAGGAACCTGACCTGTGGTAGGTGTTGCTGGGGGATGTGAACGGTGAAGGGACCTGACCTGTGGTAGGTGCTGCTGGTGGATGTGAACGGGTGAAGGAACCTGACCTGTGGTAGGTGTTGCTAGGGGTATGTGAACTGGTGAAGGAACCTGACCTGTGGTAGGTGCTGCTGGGGGGTGTGAACGGGTGAAGGAAACCGACCTGTGGTAGGTGCTGCTGGTGGCTGTGAACGAGTGATGCGGAATCCCGACCTGTGGTAGGTGCTGCTGGTGGGTGTGAACGAGTGAAGGAACCTGACCCTGTGGTAGGTACTGCTGGTGGATGTGAACGGGTGAAGGAACCTGACCTGTGGTAGGTGCTGCTGGGGGATGTGAACGAGTGAAGGAACCTGACCTGTGGTAGGTGATAGCTGGTGGATGTGAACGGGTGAAGGAACCTGGCCTGTGGTAGGTGCTGCTGGTGGATGTGAACGAGTGAAGGAACCTGACCTGTGGTAGGTACTGCTGGGGGATGTGAACGAGTGAAGGAACCTGACCTGTGGTAGGTGTTGCTGGTGGATGTGAACGGGTGAAGGAACCTGACCTGTGGTAGGTGCTGCTGGGGGATGTGAACGAGTGAAGGAACCTGACCTGTGGTAGGTGCTGCTGGGGGATGTGAACGGGTGAAGGAACCTGACCTGTGGTAGGTGCTGCTGGTGGATGTGAACGAGTGAAGGAACCTGACCTGTGGTAGGTGCTGCTGGTGGATGTGAACGAGTGAAGGAACCTGACCTGTGAGTAGGTGCTGCTGGGGGATGTGAACGAGTGAAGGAACCTGACCTGTGGTAGGTGCTGCTGGTGGATGTGAACGAGTGAAGGAACCTGACCTGTGGTAGGTGCTGCTGGTGGATGTGAACGAGTGAAGGAACCTGACCTGTAGTAGGTGCTGCTGGGGGATGTGAACGAGTGAAGGAACCTGACCTGTGGTAGGTGCTGCTGGGGGATGTGAACGAGTGAAGGAACCTGACCTGTGGTAGGTGCTGCTGGGGGATGTGAACGAGTGAAGGAACCTGACCTGTGGTAGGTGCTGCTGGTGGATGTGAACGAGTGAAGGAACCTGACCTGTGGTAGGTGCTGCTGGGGGATGTGAACGAGTGAAGGAACCTGACCTGTGGTAGGTGCTGCTGGGGGATGTGAACGTAGTGAAGGAACCTGACCTGTGGTAGGTGCTGCTGGGGGTGTGAACGGGTGAAAGGAACCCTGACCTGTGGTAGGTGCTGCTGGGGGTGTGAACGGGTGAAGGAACCTGACCTGTGGTAGGTGCTGCTGGGGTGATGTGAACGAGTGAAGGAACCTGACCTGTGGTAGGTGCTGCTGGGGGGTGTGAACGGGTGAAGGAACCTGACCTGTGGTAGGTGTTGCTGGTGGATGTGAACGGGTGAAGGAACCTGACCTGTGGTAGGTGCTGCTGGTGGGATGTGAACGAGGTGAAGGAACCTGACCTGTGGTAGGTGCTGCTGGGGGTGTGAACGGGTGAAGGAACCTGACCTGTGGTAGGTGCTGCTGGGGGATGTGAACGAGTGAAGGAACCTGACCTGTGGTAGGTGCTGCTGGGGGATGTGAACGGGTGAAGGAACCTGACCTGTGGTAGGGTGCTGCTGGGGGATGTGAACGAGTGAAGGAACCTGACCTGTGGTAGGTGCTGCTGGGGGATGTGAACGGGTGAAGGAACCTGACCTGTGGTAGGTGCTGCTGGGGGTGTGAACGGGTGAAGGAACCTGACCTGTGGTAGGTGCTGCTGGGGGATGTGAACGGGTGAAGGAACCTGACCTGTGGTAGGTGCTGCTGGTGGATGTGAACGGGTGAAGGAACCTGACCTGTGGTAGGTGCTGCTGGTGGATGTGAACGGGTGAAGGAACCTGACCTGTGGTAGGTGCTGCTGGTGGATGTGAACGAGTGAAGGAACCTGACCTGTGGTAGGTGCTGCTGGGGGATGTGAACGAGGTGAAGGAACCTGACCTGTGGTAGGTGCTGCTGGGGGATGTGAACGAGTGAAGGAACCTGACCTGTGGTAGGTGCTGCTGGGGGATGTGAACGAGTGAAGGAACCTGACCTGTGGTAGGTGCTGCTGGTGGATGTGAACGAGTGAAGGAACCTGACCTGTGGTAGGTGCTGCTGGTGGGATGTGAACGAGTGAAGGAACCTGACCTGTGGTAGGTGCTGCTGGTGGATGTGAACGGGTGAAGGAACCTGACCTGTGGTAGGTGCTGCTGGTGGATGTGAACGGGTGAAGGAACCTGACCTGTGGTAGGTGCTGCTGGTGGATGTGAACGAGTGAAGGAACCTGACCTGTGGTAGGTGCTGCTGGGGGATGTGAACGAGTGAAGGAACCTGACCTGTGGTAGGTGCTGCTGGTGGATGTGAACGGGTGAAGGAACCTGACCTGTGGTAGGTGCTGCTGGGGGATGTGAACGAGTGAAGGAACCTGACCTGTGGTAGGTGCTGCTGGGGGATGTGAACGAGTGAAGGAACCTGACCTGTGGTAGGTGCTGCTGGGGGATGTGAACTGTAGTGAAGGAACCTGACCTGTGGTGGGTGATGCTGGGGGTGTGAACGGGTGAAAGAACCCGACCTGTGGTAGGTGCTGCTGGGGGGTGTGAACGGGTGAAGGAACCTGACCTGTGGTAGGTGCTGCTGGGGTGTGTGAACGAGTGAAGGAACCTGACCTGTGGTAGGTGATGCTGGGGGGTGTGAACGGGTGAAGGAACCTGACCTGTGGTAGGTGTTGCTGGTGGATGTGAACGGGTGAAGGAACCTGACCTGTGGTAGGTGCTGCTGGTGGGTGTGAACAGGTGAAGGAACCTGACCTGTGGTAGGTGCTGCTGGGGGGTGTGAACGGGTGAAGGAACCTGACCTGTGGTAGGTGCTGCTGGGGTGTGTGAACGAGTGAAGGAACCTGACTTGTGGTAGGTGCTGCTGGGGGGTGTGAACGGTGAAGGAACCTGACCTGTGGTAGGGTGATGCTGGGGGGTGTGAACGGGTGAAGGAACCTGACCTGTGGTAGGTGCTGCTGGGGGATGTGAACGGGTGAAGGAACCTGACCTGTGGTAGGTGCTGCTGGGGGTGTGAACGGGTGAAGGAACCTGACCTGTGGTAGGTGCTGCTGGTGGATGTGAACGGGTGAAGGAACCCGACCTGTGGTAGGTGCTGCTGGTGGATGTGAACGGGTGAAGGAACCTGACCTGTGGTAGGTGCTGCTGGTGGATGTGAACGGTGAAGGAACCTGACCTGTGGTAGGTGCTGCTGGGGGTGTGAACGGGTGAAGGAACCTGACCTGTGGTAGGTGCTGCTGGTGGATGTGAACGGGTGAAGGAACCTGACCTGTGGTAGGTGCTGCTGGGGGATGTGAACGGGTGAAGGAACCTGACCTGTGGTAGGTGCTGCTGGGGATGTGAACGGGTGAAGGAACCTGACCTGTGGTAGGTGCTGCTGGTGGATGTGAACGAGTGAAGGAACCTGACCTGTGGTAGGTGCTGCTGGTGGGATGTGAACGAGTGAAGGAACCCGACCCTGTGGTAGGTACTGCTGGTGGATGTGAACGGGTGAAGGAACCCGACCTGTGGTAGGGGATACTGGTGGATGTGAACGGGTGAAGGAACCTGGCCTGTGGTAGGTGCTGCTGGTGGATGTGAACGAGTGAAGGAACCTGACCTGTGGTAGGTGCTGCTGGGGGATGTGAACGAGTGAAGGAACCTGACCTGTGGTAGGTGTTGCTGGTGGATGTGAACGGGTGAAGGAACCTGACCTGTGGTAGGTGCTGCTGGGGGATGTGAACGAGTGAAGGAACCTGACCTGTGGTAGGTGCTGCTGGGGGATGTGAACGGGTGAAGGAACCTGGCCTGTGGTAGGTGCTGCTGGTGGATGTGAACGAGTGAAGGAACCTGACCTGTGGTATGTGCTGCTGGTGGATGTGAACGAGTGAAGGAACCTGACCTGTGAGTAGGTGCTGCTGGGGGATGTGAACGAGTGAAGGAACCTGACCTGTGGTAGGTGCTGCTGGTGGATGTGAACGAGTGAAGGAACCTGACCTGTGGTAGGTGCTGCTGGTGGATGTGAACGAGTGAAGGAACCTGACCTGTGGTAGGTGCTGCTGGGGGATGTGAACGAGTGAAGGAACCTGACCTGTGGTAGGTGCTGCTGGGGGGTGTGAACGGGTGAACGAACCCGACCTGTGGTAGGTGCTGCTGGTGGATGTGAACGGGTGAAGGAACCTGACCTGTGGTGGGTGCTGCTGGTGGGTGTGAACGGGTGAAGGAACCTGACCTGTGGTAGGTGCTGCTGGGGGGTGTGAACGGGTGAAGGAACCTGACCTGTGGTAGGTGCTGCTGGTGGATGTGAACGAGTGAAGGAACCTGACCTGTGGTAGGTGCTGCTAGGGGGTGTGAACGGGTGAAGGAACCTGACCTGTGGTAGGTGTTGCTGGTGGATGTGAACGGGTGAAGGAACCTAACCTGTGGTAGGTGCTGTTGGGGTGTGTGAACGGGTGAAGGAACCTGACCTGTTGTAGGTGTTGCAGGGGTATGTGAACTGGTGAAGGAACCTGACCTGTGGTAGGTGCTGCTGGGGGGTGTGAACGGGTGAAGGAAACCGACCTGTGGTAGGTGCTGCTGGTGGCTGTGAACGAGTGATGGATCCCGACCTGTGGTAGGTGCTGCTGGTGGGTGTGAACGAGTGAAGGAACCCACCTGTGGTAGGTACTGCTGGTGGATGTGAACGGGTGAAGGAACCCGACCTGTGGTAGGGGATACTGGTGGATGTGAACGGGTGAAGGAACCTGGCCTGTGGTAGGTGCTGCTGGTGGATGTGAACGAGTGAAGGAACCTGACCTGTGGTAGGTGCTGCTGGGGAGATGTGAACGAGTGAAGGAACCTGACCTGTGGTAGGTGCTGCTGGGGGATGTGAACGAGTGAAGGAACCTGACCTGTGGTAGGTGCTGCTGGGGGGGTGTGAACGGGTGAACGAACCCGACCTGTGGTAGGTGTTGCTGGTGGATGTGAACGAGTGAAGGAACCTGACCTGTGGTAGGTGCTGCTGGTGGATGTGAACGAGTGAAGGAACCTGACCTGTGGTAGGTGCTGCTGGGGGATGTGAACGAGTGAAGGAACCTGACCTGTGGTAGGTGTTGCTGGTGGATGTGAACGAGTGAAGGAACCTGACCTGTGGTAGGTGCTGCTGGGGGATGTGAACGAGTGAAGGAACCTGACCTGTGGTAGGTGCTGCTGGGGGATGTGAACGGGTGAAGGAACCTGGCCTGTGGTAGGTGCTGCTAGGGGATGTGAACGAGTGAAGGAACCTGACCTGTGGTAGGTGCTGCTAGGGGGATGTGAACGGGTGAAGGAACCTGACCTGTGGTAGGTGTTGCTGGTGGATGTGAACAGGTGAAGGAACCTGACCTGTGGTAGGTGCTGCTGGGGGATGTGAACGGGTGAAGGAACCTGACCTGTGGTAGGTGTTGCTGGGGGATGTGAACGGTGAAGGAACCTGACCTGTGGTAGGTGCTGCTGGTGGATGTGAACGGGTGAAGGAACCTGACCTGTGGTAGGTGTTGCTAGGGGATGTGAACTGGTGAAGGAACCTGACCTGTGGTAGGTGCTGCTGGGGGGTGTGAACGGGTGAAGGAAACCGACCTGTGGTAGGTGCTGCTGGGGTGTGTGAACGAGTGTAGGAACCCGACCTGTGGTAGGTACTGCTGGTGGATGTGAACGGGTGAAGGAACCCGACCTGTGGTAGGGGATACTGGTGGATGTGAACGGGTGAAGGAACCTGGCCTGTGGTAGGTGCTGCTGGTGGATGTGAACGAGTGAAGGAACCTGACCTGTGGTAGGTGCTGCTGGGGGATGTGAACGAGTGAAGGAACCTGACCTGTGGTAGGTGTTGCTGGTGGATGTGAACGGGTGAAGGAACCTGACCTTTGGTAGGTGCTGCTGGGGGATGTGAACGAGTGAAGGAACCTGACCTGTGGTAGGTGCTGCTGGGGGATGTGAACGGGTGAAGGAACCTGGCCTGTGATAGGTGCTGCTAATGGATGTGAACGAGTGAAGGAACCTGACCTGTGGTAGGTGCTGCTAGGGGGTGTGAACGGGTGAAGGAACCCGACCTGTGGTAGGTGTTGCTGGTGGATGTGAACAGGTGAAGGAACCTGACCTGTGGTAGGTGCTGCTGGGGGGTGTGAACGGGTGAAGGAACCTGACTTGTTGTAGGTGTTGCTGGGGGATGTGAACGGTGAAGGGACCTGACCTGTGGTAGGTGCTGCTGGTGGATGTGAACGGGTGAAGGAACTTGACCTGTGGTAGGTGTTGCTAGGGTATGTGAACTGGTGAAGTAACCTGACCTGTGGTAGGTGCTGCTGGGGGGTGTGAACGGGTGAAGGAAACCGACCTGTGGTAGGTGCTGCTGGTGGCTGTGAACGAGTGATGGCCGGATCCCGACCTGTGGTAGGTGCTGCTGGTGGGTGTGAACGAGTGAAGGAACCCACCCTGTGGTAGGTACTGCTGGTGGATGTGAACGGGTGAAGGAACCTGACCTTTGGTAGGTGCTGCTGGGGGATGTGAACGAGTGAAGGAACCTGACCTGTGGTAGGGGATACTGGTGGATGTGAACGGGTGAAGGAACCTGGCCTGTGGTAGGTGCTGCTGGTGGATGTGAACGAGTGAAGGAACCTGACCTGTGGTAGGTACTGCTGGGGGATGTGAACGAGTGAAGGAACCTGACCTGTGGTAGGTGTTGCTGGTGGATGTGAACGGGTGAAGGAACCTGACCTTTGGTAGGTGCTGCTGGGGGATGTGAACGAGTGAAGGAACCTGACCTGTGGTAGGTGCTGCTGGGGGATGTGAACGGGTGAAGGAACCTGGCCTGTGGTAGGTGCTGCTGGTGGATGTGAACGAGTGAAGGAACCTGACCTGTGGTAGGTGCTGCTGGTGGATGTGAACGAGTGAAGGAACCTGACCGGAAGTAGGTGCTGCTGGGGGATGTGAACGAGTGAAGGAACCTGACCTGTGGTAGGTGCTGCTGGTGGATGTGAACGAGTGAAGGAACCTGACCTGTGGTAGGTGCTGCTGGTGGATGTGAACGAGTGAAGGAACCTGACCTGTAGTAGGTGCTGCTGGGGGATGTGAACGAGTGAAGGAACCTGACCTGTAGGTAGGTGCTGCTGGGGGATGTGAACGAGTGAAGGAACCTGACCTGTGGTAGGTGCTGCTGGGGGATGTGAACGAGTGAAGGAACCTGACCTGTGGTAGGTGCTGCTGGGGGATGTGAACGAGTGAAGGAACCTGACCTGTGGTAGGTGCTGCTGGTGGATGTGAACGAGTGAAGGAACCTGACCTGTGGTAGGTGCTGCTGGGGGATGTGAACGAGTGAAGGAACCTGACCTGTGGTAGGTGCTGCTGGGGGATGTGAACGTAGTGAAGGAACCTGACCTGTGGTAGGTGCTGCTGGGGGATGTGAACGGGTGAAGGAACCCGACCTGTGGTAGGTGCTGCTGGGGGGTGTGAACGGGTGAAGGAACCTGACCTGTGGTAGGTGCTGCTGGGGTGTGTGAACGAGTGAAGGAACCTGACCTGGGGTGGGTGATGCTGGGGGGTGTGAACGGGTGAAGGAACCTGAGCTGTGGTAGGTGTTGCTGGTGGATGTGAACGGGTGAAGTAACCTGACCTGTGGTTGGTGCTGCTGGTGGGTGTGAACAATTGAAGGAACCTGACCTGTGGTAGGTGCTGCTGGGGGGTGTGAACGGGTGAAGGAACCTGACCTGTGGTAGGTGCTGCTGGGGTGTGTGAACGAGTGAAGGAACCTGACTTGTGGTGGGTGATGCTGGGGGGTGTGAACCGGTGAAGGAACCTGACCTGTGGTGGGTGATGCTGAGGGGGGGGGGGGGTGAACGGGTGAAGGAACCTGACCTGTGGTAGGTGCTGCTGGGGGTGTGAACGGGTGAAGGAACCCGACCAGTGGTAGGTGCTGCTGGTGGGTGTGAACGGGTGAAGGAACCCGACCTGTGGTAGGTACTGCTGGTGGATGTGAACGGGTGAAGGAACCCGACCTGTGGTAGGGGCTGGTGGTGGATGTGAACCGGTGAAGGAACCTGACCTGTGGTAGGCGCTGCTGGGGGGTGTGAACGGGTGAAGGAACCCTGACCTGTGGTAGGTGCTGCTGGTGGATGTGAACGGGTGAAGGAACCTGACCTGTGGTAGGTGCTTGCTAGGGGATGTGAACTGAGTGAAGGAACCTGACCTGTGGTAGGTGCTGCTGGGGAGTGTGAACGGGTGAAGGAACCTGACCTGTGGTAGGTGCTGCTGGTGGATGTGAACGAGTGAATGGAACCTGACCTGTGGTAGGTGCTGCTGGTGGGATGTGAACGAGTGAAGGAACCTGACCTGTGGTAGGTGATGCTGGTGGATGTGAACGGGTGAAGGAACCTGGACCTGTGGTAGGTGCTGCTGGTGGATGTGAACGAGTGAAGGAACCTGACCTGTGGTAGGTGCTGCTGGGGGATGTGAACGAGTGAAGGAACCTGACCTGTGGTAGGTGCTGCTGGGGGATGTGAACGGGTGAAGGAACCTGGCCTGTGGTAGGTGCTGCTGGTGGATGTGAACGAGTGAAGGAACCTGACCTGTGGTAGGTGCTGCTGGTGGATGTGAACGAGTGAAGGAACCTGACCTGTGAGTAGGTGCTGCTGGGGGATGTGAACGAGTGAAGGAACCTGACCTGTGGTAGGTGCTGCTGGTGGATGTGAACGAGTGAAGGAACCTGACCTGTGGTAGGTGCTGCTGGTGGATGTGAACGAGTGAAGGAACCTGACCTGTAGGTAGGTGCTGCTGGGGGATGTGAACGAGTGAAGGAACCTGACCTGTGGTAGGTGCTGCTGGGGGTGTGAACGGGTGAACGAACCCGACCTGTGGTAGGTGCTGCTGGTGGATGTGAACGGGTGAAGGAACCTGACCTGTGGTAGGGTGCTGCTGGTGGGTGTGAACGGGTGAAGGAACCTGACCTGTGGTAGGTGCTGCTGGGGGGTGTGAACGGGTGAAGGAACCTGACCTGTGGTAGGTGCTGCTGGTGGATGTGAACGGGTGAAGGAACCTGACCTGTGGTAGGTGCTGCTAGGGGGTGTGAACGGGTGAAGGAACCCGACCTGTGATAGGTGTTGCTGGTGGATGTGAACAGGTGAAGGAACCTAACCTGTGGTAGGTGCTGTTGGGGTGTGTGAACGGGTGAAGGAACCTGACCTGTTGTAGGTGTTGCAGGGGTATGCGAACTGATGAAGGAACCTGACCTGTGGTAGGTGCTGCTGGGGGGTGTGAACGGGTGAAGGAAACCGACCTGTGGTAGGTGCTGCTGGTGGCTGTGAACGAGTGATGGATCCCTACCTGTGGTAGGTGCTGCTGGTGGGTGTGAACGAGTGAAGGAACCCACCCTGTGGTAGGTACTGCTGGTGGATGTGAACGGGTGAAGGAACCCGACCTGTGGTAGGGGATACTGGTGGATGTGAACGGGTGAAGGAACCTGGCCTGTGGTAGGTGCTGCTGGTGGATGTGAACGAGTGAAGGAACCTGACCTGTGGTAGGTGCTGCTGGGAGATGTGAACGAGTGAAGGAACCTGGCCTGTGGTAGGTGCTGCTGGGGGATGTGAACGAGTGAAGGAACCTGACCTGTGGTAGGTGCTGCTGGGGGGTGTGAACGGGTGAACGAACCCGACCTGTGGTAGGTGTTGCTGGTGGATGTGAACGAGTGAAGGAACCTGACCTGTGGTAGGTGTTGCTGGTGGATGTGAACGAGTGAAGGAACCTGGCCTGTGGTAGGTGCTGCTGGGGGATGTGAACGAGTGAAGGAACCTGACCTGTGGTAGGTGCTGCTGGGGGATGTGAACGGGTGAAGGAACCTGGCCTGTGATAGGTGCTGCTAATGGATGTGAACGAGTGAAGGAACCTGACCTGTGGTAGGTGCTGCTAGGGGGTGTGAACGGGTGAAGGAACCCAACCTGTGGTAGGTGTTGCTGGTGGATGTGAACAGGTGAAGGAACCTGACCTGTGGTAGGTGCTGCTGGGGGGTGTGAACGGGTAAAGGAACCTGACCTGTTGTAGGTGTTGCTGGGGGATGTGAACGGTGAAGGAACCTGACCTGTGGTAGGTGCTGCTGGTGGATGTGAACGGGTGAAGGAACCTGACCTGTGGTAGGTGTTGCTAGGGAATGTGAACTGGTGAAGGAACCTGACCTGTGGTAGGTGCTGCTGGGGGGTGTGAACGGGTGAAGGAAACCGACCTGTGGTAGGTGCTGCTGGGGTGTGTGAACGAGTGTAGGAACCCGACCTGTGGTAGGTACTGCTGGTGGATGTGAACGGGTGAAGGAACCCGACCTGTGGTAGGGGATACTGGTGGATGTGAACGGGTGAAGGAACCTATCCTGTGGTAGGTGCTGCTGGTGGATGTGAACGAGTGAAGGAACCTGACCTGTGGTAGGTGCTGCTGGGGGATGTGAACGAGTGAAGGAACCTGACCTGTGGTAGGTGTTGCTGGTGGATGTGAACGGGTGAAGGAACCTGACCTTTGGTAGGTGCTGCTGGGGGATGTGAACGAGTGAAGGAACCTGACCTGTGGTAGGTGCTGCTGGGGGATGTGAACGGGTGAAGGAACCTGGCCTGTGATAGGTGCTGCTAATGGATGTGAACGAGTGAAGGAACCTGACCTGTGGTAGGTGTTGCTAGGGTATGTGAACTGGTGAAGTAACCTGACCTGTGGTAGGTGCTGCTGGGGGGTGTGAACGGGTGAAGGAAACCGACCTGTGGTAGGTGCTGCTGGTGGCTGTGAACGAGTGATGGATCCCGACCTGTGGTAGGTGCTGCTGGTGGGTGTGAACGAGTGAAGGAACCCACCCTGTGGTAGGTACTGCTGGTGGATGTGAACGGGTGAAGGAACCCGACCTGTGGTAGGGGATACTGGTGGATGTGAACGGGTGAAGGAACCTGGCCTGTGGTAGGTGCTGCTGGTGGATGTGAACGAGTGAAGGAACCTGACCTGTGGTAGGTACTGCTGGGGGATGTGAACGAGTGAAGGAACCTGACCTGTGGTAGGTGTTGCTGGTGGATGTGAACGGGTGAAGGAAACTGACCTTTGGTAGATGCTGCTGGGGGATGTGAACGAGTGAAGGAACCTGACCTTTGGTAGGTGCTGCTGGGGGATGTGAACGGGTGAAGGAACCTGGCCTGTGGTAGGTGCTGCTGGTGGATGTGAACGAGTGAAGGAACCTGACCTGTGGTATGTGCTGCTGGTGGATGTGAACGAGTGAAGGAACTTGACCGGAAGTAGGTGCTGCTGGGGGATGTGAACGAGTGAAGGAACCTGACCTGTGGTAGGTGCTGCTGGTGGATGTGAACGAGTGAAGGAATCTGACCTGTGGTAGGTTCTGCTGGTGGATGTGAACGAGTGAAGGAACCTGACCTGTAGTAGGTGCTGCTGGGGGATGTGAACGAGTGAAGGAACCTGACCTGTGGTAGGTGCTGCTGGTGGATGTGAATGAGTGAAGGAACCTGACCGGTAGTAGGTGCTGCTGGGGGATGTGAATGAGTGAAAGAACCTGACCTGTGGTAGGTGCTGCTGGGGGATATGAACGAGTGAAGGAACCTGACCTGTGGTAGGTCCTGCTGGGGGATGTGAACGGGTAAAGAAACCTGGCCTGTGGTAGGTGCCGCTGGTGGATGTGAACGAGTGAAGGAACCTGACCTGTGGTAGGTCCTGCTGGGGGATGTGAACGACTGAAGGAACCTGACCTGTGGTAGGTGCTGCTGGGGGACGTGAACGGGTGAAGGAACCTGGCCTGTGGTAGGTGCTGCTGTTGGATGTGAACGAGTGAATGAACCTGACCTGTGGTAGGTGCTGCTGGTGGATGTGAACGAGTGAAGGAACCTGACCTGTAGTAGGTGCTGCTGGGGGATGTGAACGAGTGAAGGAACCTGTCCTGTGGTAGGTGCTGCTGGGAGATGTGAAAGAGTGAAGGAACCTGTCCTGTGGTAGGTGCTGCTGGGGGATGTGATGTAGTGAAGGAACCTGACCTGTGGTGGGTGATGCTGGGGGTGTGAACTGGTGAAAGAACCCGACCTGTGGTAGGTGCTGCTGGGGGGTGTGAACGGGTGAAGGAACCTGACCTGTGGTAGGTGCTGCTGGGGTGTGTGAACGAGTGAAGGAACCTGACCTGGGGTGGGTGATGCTGGGGTGTGTGAACGAGTGAAGGAACCTGACCTGGGGTGGGTGATGCTGGGGGGTGTGAACGGGTGAAGGAACCTGACCTGTGGTAGGTGTTGCTGGTGGATGTGAACGGGTGAAGGAACCTGACCTGTGGTTGGTGCTGCTGGTGGGTGTGAACAGGTGAAGGAACCTGACCTGTGGTAGGTGCTGCTGGGGGGTGTGAACCGGTGAAGGAACCTGACCTGTAGTGGGTGATGCTGGGGGGGGGGGTGAACGGGTGAAGGAACCTGACCTGTGGTGGGTGATGCTGAGGGGGGGGGTGAACGGGTGAAGAAACCTGACCTGTGGTAGGTGCTGCTGGGGGTGTGAACGGGTGAAGGAACCCGACCAGTGGTAGGTGCTGCTGGTGGGTGTGAACGGGTGAAGGAACCCGACCTGTGGTAGGTACTGCTGGTGGGTGTGAACGGGTGAAGGAACCCGACCTGTGGTAGGTACTGCTGGTGGATGTGAACGGGTGAAGGAACCCGACCTGTGGTAGGGGCTGGTGGTGGATGTGAACCGGTGAAGGAACCTGACCTGTGTTAGGCGCTGCTGGGGGTGTGAACGGGTGAAGGAACCCGACCTGTGGTAGGTACTGCTGGTGGATGTGAACGGGTGAAGGAACCCGACCTGTGGTAGGGGCTGCTGGTGGATGTGAACGGGTGAAGGAACCTGGCCTGTGGTAGGTGCTGCTGGTGGATGTGAACGAGTGAAGGAACCTGACCTGTGGTAGGTGCTGCTGGGGGATGTGAACGAGTGAAGGAACCTGACCTGTGGTAGGTGCTGCTGGGGGATGTGAACGAGTGAAGGAACCTGACCTGTGGTAGGTGCTGCTGGGGGATGTGTACGGGTGAAGGAACCTGGCCTGTGGTAGGTGCTGCTAGTGGATGTGAACGAGTGAAGGAACCTGACCTGTGGTAGGTGCTGCTGGTGGATGTGAATGAGTGAAGGAACCTGACCGGTAGTAGGTGCTGCTGGGGGATGTGAATGAGTGAAAGAACCTGACCTGTGGTAGGTGCTGCTGGGGGATATGAACGAGTGAAGGAACCTGACCTGTGGTAGGTGTTGCTGGTGGATGTGAACGGGTGAAGGAACCTGACCTTTGGTAGGTGCTGCTGGGGGATGTGAACGAGTGAAGGAACCTGACCTTTGGTAGGTGCTGCTGGGGGATGTGAACGGGTGAAGGAATCTGGCCTGTGGTAGGTGCTGCTGGTGGATGTGAACGAGTGAAGGAACCTGACCTGTGGTATGTGCTGCTGGTGGATGTGAACGAGTGAAGGAACCTGACCGGAAGTAGGTGCTGCTGGGGGATGTGAACGAGTGAAGGAACCTGACCTGTGGTAGGTGCTGCTGGTGGATGTGAACAAGTGAAGGAATCTGACCTGTGGTAGGTTCTGCTGGTGGATGTGAACGAGTGAAGGAACCTGACCTGTAGTAGGTGCTGCTGGGGGATGTGAACGAGTGAAGGAACCTGTCCTGTGGAAGATGCTGCAGCGGGATGTGAACGAGTGAAGGAACCTGACCTGTGGTAGGTGCTGCTGGGGGATGTGAACGAGTGAAGGAACCTGACCTGTGGTAGGTGCTGCTGGTGGATGTGAACGAGTGAAGGAACCTAACCGGTAGTAGGTGCTGCTGGGGGATGTGAACGAGTGAAGGAACCTGACCGTGTGGTAGGTGCTGCTGGGGGATGTGATGTAGTGAAGGAACCTGACCTGTGGTGGGTGATGCTGGGGGTGTGAACGGGTGAAAGAACCCGACCTGTGGTAGGTGCTGCTGGGGGGTGTGAACGGGTGAAGGAACCTGACCTGTGGTGGGTGCTGCTGGTGGGTGTGAAGAGGTGAAGGAACCTGACCTGTGGTAGGTGCTGCTGGGGGGTGTGAACGGGTGAAGGAACCTGACCTGTGGTAGGTGCTGCTGGGGTGTGTGAACGACTGAAGGAACCTGACCTGTGGTGGGTGATGCTGGGGGGGGGTGAACGGGTGAAGGAACCTGACCTGTGGTAGGTGCTGCTGGGGGTGTGAACGGGTGAAGGAACCCGACCAGTGGTAGGTGCTGCTGGGGGATGTGAACCGGTGAAGGAACCTGACCTGTGGTAGGTGCTGCTGGGGGATGTGAACCGGTGAAGGAACCTGGCCTGTGGTAGGTGCTGCTGGTGGATGTGAACGAGTGAAGGAACCTGACCTGTGGTAGGTGCTGCTGGGGGATGTGAACGAGTGAAGGAACCTGACCTGTGGTAGGTGCTGCTGGGGGATGTGAACGAGTGAAGGAACCTGACCTGTGGTAGGTGCTGCTGGGGGATGTGTACGGGTGAAGGAACCTGGCCTGTGGTAGGTGCTGCTGGTGGATGTGAACGAGTGAAGGAACCTGACCTGTGGTAGGTGCTGCTGGTGGATGTGAATGAGTGAAGGAACCTGACCGGTAGTAGGTGCTGCTTGGGGATGTGAATGAGTGAAAGAACCTGACCTGTGGTAGGTGCTGCTGGGGGATATGAACGAGTGAAGGAACCTGACCTGTGGTAGGTGCTGCTGGGGGATGTGAACGGGTAAAGAAACCTGGCCTGTGGTAGGTGCCGCTGGTGGATGTGAACGAGTGAAGGAACCTGACCTGTGGTAGGTCCTGCTGGGGGATGTGAACGAGTGAAGGAACCTGACCTGTGGTAGGTGCTGCTGGGGGACGTGAACGGGTGAAGGAACCTGGCTTGTGGTAGGTGCTGCTGTTGGATGTGAACGAGTGAATGAACCTGACCTGTGGTAGGTGCTGCTGGGGGATGTGAACGGGTGAAGGAACCTGGCCTGTGATAGGTGCTGCTAATGGAATGTGAACGAGTGAAGGAACCTGACCTGTGGTAGGTGCTGCTAGGGGGTGTGAACGGGTGAAGGAACCCGACCTGTGGTAGGTGTTGTTGGTGGATGTGAACAGGTGAAGGAACCTGACCTGTGGTAGGTGCTGCTGGGGGGTGTGAACAGGTGAAGGAAACCGACCTGTGGTAGGTGCTGCTTGTGGCTGTGAACGAGTGATGGATCCCGACCTGTGGTAGGTGCTGCTGGTGGGTGTGAACGAGTGAAGGAACCCACCCTGTGGTAGGTACTGCTGGTGGATGTGAACGGGTGAAGGAACCCGACCTGTGGTAGGGGATACTGGTGGATGTGAACGGGTGAAGGAACCTGGCCTGTGGTAGGTGCTGCTGGTGGATGTGAACGAGTGAAGGAACCTGACCTGTGGTAGGTTCTGCTGGGGGATGTGAACGAGTGAAGGAACCTGACCTGTGGTAGGTGTTGCTGGTGGATGTGAACGGGTGAAGGAACCTGACCTTTGGTAGGTGCTGCTGGGGGATGTGAACGAGTGAAGGAACCTGACCTGTGGTAGGTGTTGCTGGTGGGTGTGAACGAGTGAAGGAACCTGACCTGTGGTAGGTGCTGCTGGGGGATGTGAACATGTGAAGGAACCTGACCTGTGGTAGGTGTTGCTGGTGGATGTGAACGAGTGAAGGAACCTGACCTGTGGTAGGTGCTGCTGGGGGATGTGAACGAGTGAAGGAACCTGACCTGTGGTAGGTGCTGCTGGGGGATGTGAACGGGTGAAGGAACCTGGCCTGTGGTAGGTGCTGCTGGTGGATGTGAACGAGTGAAGGAACCTGACCTGTGGTAGGTTCTGCTGGGGGATGTGAACGAGTGAAGGAACCTGACCTGTGGTAGGTGTTGCTGGTGGATGTGAACGGGTGAAGGAACCTGACCTTTGGTAGGTGCTGCTGGGGGATGTGAACGAGTGAAGGAACCTGACCTGTGGTAGGTGTTGCTGGTGGGTGTGAACGAGTGAAGGAACCTGACCTGTGGTAGGTGCTGCTGGGGGATGTGAACATGTGAAGGAACCTGACCTGTGGTAGGTGTTGCTGGTGGATGTGAACGAGTGAAGGAACCTGACCTGTGGTAGGTGCTGCTGGGGGATGTGAACGAGTGAAGGAACCTGACCTGTGGTAGGTGCTGCTGGGGGATGTGAACGGGTGAAGGAACCTGGCCTGTGGTAGGTGCTGCTGGTGGATGTGAACGAGTGAAGGAACCTTACCTGTGGTAGGTGCTGCTGGTGGATGTGAACGAGTGAAGGAACCTGACCGGTAGTAGGTGCTGCTGGGGGATGTGAACGAGTGAAGGAACCTGACCTGTGGTAGGTGCTGCTGGTGGATGTGAACAAGTGAAGGAACCTGACCTGTGGTAGGTTCTTCTGGTGGATGTGAACGAGTGAAGGAACCTGACCTGTAGTAGGTGCTGCTGGGGGATGTGAACGAGTGAAGGAACCTGTCCTGTGGAAGGTGCTGCTGGGGGATGTGAACGAGTGAAGGAACCTGACCTGTGGTAGGTGCTGCTGGGGGATGTGAACGAGTGAAGGAACCTGACCTGTGGTAGGTGCTGCTGGTGGATGTGAACGAGTGAAGGAACCTGACCGGTACTAGGTGCTACTGGGGGATGTGAATGAGTGAAAGAACCTGACCTGTCGTAGGTGCTGCTGGGGTGTGTGAACGAGTGAAGGAACCTGACCTGTGGAAGGTGCTGCTGGGGGATGTGAACGAGTGAAGGAACCTGACCTGTGGTAGGTGCTGCTGGGGGATGTGATGTAGTGAAGGAACCTGACCTGTGGTTGGTGATGCTGGGGGTGTGAACGGGTGAAAGAACCCGACCTGTGGTAGGTGCTGCTGGGGGGTGTGAACGGGTGAAGGAACCTGACCTGTCGTAGGTGCTGCTGGGGTGTGTGAACGAGTGAAGGAACCTGACCTGTGGTGGGTGATGCTGGGGGGTGTGAACGGGTGAAGGAACCTGACCTGTGGTAGGTGTTGCTGGTGGATGTGAACGGGTGAAGGAACCTGACCTGTGGTGGGTGCTGCTGGTGGGTGTGAACAGGTCAAGGAACCTGACCTGTGGTAGGTGCTGCTGTGGGGTGTGAACGGGTGAAGGAACCTGACCTGTGGTAGGTGCTGCTGGGGTGTGTGAACGAGTGAAGGAACCTGACTTGTGGTGGGTGATGCTGGGGTGTGTGAACGGGTGAAGGAACCTGACCTGTGGTGGGTGATGCTGGGGGGGGGTGAACGGGTGAAGGAACCTGACCTGTGGTGGGTGATGCTGGGGGGGGGGGTGAACGGGTGAAGGAACCTGACTTGTGGTAGGTGCTGCTGGGGGTGTGAACGGGTGAGGGAACCCGACCAGTGGTAGGTGTTGCTGGTGGGTGTGAACAGGTGAAGGAACCTGACCTGTGGTAGGTGGTGCTGGTGGGGGTGAACGGGTGAAGGAACCCGACCTGTGGTAGGTACTGCTGGTGGATGTGAACGGGTGAAGGAACCCGACCTGTGGTAGGGGCTGGTGGTGGATGTGAACGGGTGAAGGAACCTGGCCTGTGGTAGGTGCTGCTGGTGGATGTGAACGAGTGAAGGAACCTGACCTGTGATAGGTGCTGCTGGGGGATGTGAACGAGTGAAGGAACCTGACCTGTGGTAGGTGCTGCTGGGGGATGTGAACGAGTGAAGGAACCTGACCTGTGGTAGGTGCTGCTAAGGGATGTGAACGGGTGAAGGAACCTTGCCTGTGGTAGGTGCTGCTGGTGGATGTGAACGAGGGAAGGAACCTGACCTGTGGTAGGTGCTGCTGGTGGATGTGAACGAGTGAAGGAACCTGACCGGTAGTAGGTGCTGCTGGGGGATGTGAATGAGTGAAAGAACCTGACCTGTGGTAGGTGCTGCTGGGGGATATGAACGAGTGAAGGAACCTGACCTGTGGTAGGTGCTGCTGGGGGATGTGAGCGGGTGAAGGAACCTGGCCTGTGGTAGGTGCTGCTGGTGGATGTGAACGAGTGAAGGAACCTGACCTGTGGTAGGTGCTGCTGGTGGATGTGAATGAGTGAAGGAACCTGACCTGTAGTAGGTGCTGCTGGGGGATGTGAACGAGTGAAGGAACCTGTCCTGTGGTAGGTGCTGCTGGGGGATGTGAACGAGTGAAGGAACCTGACCTGTGGTAGGTGCTGCTGGGGGATGTGAACGAGTGAAGGAACCTGACCTGTGGTAGGTGCTGCTGGGGGATGTGAACAGGTGAAGGAACCTGGCCTGTGATAGGTGCTGCTAATAGATGTGAACGAGTGAAGGAACCTGACCTGTGGTAGGTGCTGCTAGGGGGTGTGAACAGGTGAAGGAACCCGACCTGTGGTAGGTGTTGCTGGTGGATGTGAACAGGTGAAGGAACCTGACCTGTGGTAGGTGCTGCTGGGGGGTGTGAACGGGTGAAGGAACCTGACCTGTGGTAGGTGCTGCTGGGAGATGTGAACGAGTGAAGGAACCTGGCCTGTGGTTGGTGCTGCTGGGGGATGTGAACGAGTGAAGGAACCTGACCTGTGGTAGGTGCTGCTGGGGGGTGTGAACGGGTGAACGAACCCGACCTGTGGTAGGTGCTGCTGGTGGATGTGAACGGGTGAAGGAACCTGACCTGTGGTGGGTGCTGCTGGTGTTTGTGAACGGGTGAAGGAACTTGACCTGTGGTAGGTGCTGGTGGGGGGTGTGAACGGGTGAAGGAACCTGACCTGTGGTAGGTACTGCTGGTGGATGTGAACGGGTGAAGGAACCTGACCTGTGGTAGGTTCTGCTAGGGGGTGTGAACGGGTGAAGGAACCCGACCTGTGGTAGGTGTTGCTGGTGGATGGTAACAGGTGAAGGAACCTAACCTTTGGTAGGTGCTGTTGGGGGTGTGAACGGGTGAAGGAACCTGACCTGTTGTAGGTGTTGCTGGGGTATGTGAACTGGTGAAGGAACCTGACCTGTGGTAGGTGCTGCTGGGGGGTGTGAACGGGTGAACGAACCCGACCTGTGGTAGGTGCTGCTGGTGGATGTGAACGGGTGAAGGAACCTGACCTGTGGTGGGTGCTGCTGGTGTTTGTGAACGGGTGAAGGAACTTGACCTGT
>NC_091194.1:28316433-28333933 GCF_040958095.1 Procambarus clarkii
CTCGTTCACATCCACCAGCAGCACCTACCACAGGCCAGGTTCCTTCACCCGTTCACATCCCACAGCAGCACCTACCACAGGACAGGTTCCTTCACTCGTTCACATCCCCCAGCAGCACCTACCACAGGTCAGGTTCCTTCACTCGTTCACATCCCCCAGCAGCACCTACCACAGGTCAGGTTCCTTCACTCGTTCACATCCACCAGCAGCACCTACCACAGGCCAGGTTCCTTCACCCGTTCACAACCACCACCAGCCCCTACCACAGGTCGGGTTATTTCACCCGTTCACATCTACCAGCAGTACCTACCACAGGTCGGGTTCCTTCACCCGTTCACATCTACCAGCAGTACCTACCACAGGTCGGGTTCCTTCACCCGTTCACACCCCCAGCAGCACCTACCACAGGTCAGGTTCCTTCACCCGTTCACCCCTACCAGCAACACCTACCACAGGTCAGGTTCCTTCACCCGTTCACACCCACCAGCAGCACCTACCACTGGTCGGATTCCTTCACCCGTTCACACCCCCAGCAGCACCTACCACAGGTCAGGTTCCTTCACCCGTTCACCCCACCCCCAGCATCACCCACCACAGGTCAGGTTCCTTCACCCGTTCACCCCCCCCCCCCCAGCATCACCCACCACAGGTCAGGTTCCTTCACCCGTTCACACCCCCCAGCATCACCCACCACAAGTCAGGTTCCTTCACTCGTTCACACACCCCAGCAGCACCTACAACAGGTCAGGTTCCTTCACCTGTTCACACCCCCCAGCAGCACCTACCACAGGTCAGGTTCCTTCACCTGTTCACACCCACCAGCAGCACCCACCACAGGTCAGGTTCCTTCACTAGTTCACATCCCCCAGCAGCACCTACCACAGGTCAGGTTCCTTCACTCGTTCACATTCACCAGCAGCACCTACCACAGGCCAGGTTCCTTCACCCGTTCACATCCCTCAGCAGCACCTACCACAGGTCAGGTTCCTTCACTCGTTCATATCCCCCAGCAGCACCTTCCACAGGTCAGGTTCTTTCACTCATTCACATCCCCCAGCAGCACCTACTACCGGTCAGGTTCCTTCACTCGTTCACATCCACCAGCAGCACCTACCACAGGTCAGATTCCTTCACTCGTTCACATCCACCAGCAGCACCTACCACAGGCCAGGTTCCTTCACCCGTTCACATCCCCCAGCAGCACCTACCACAGGTCAGGTTCCTTCACTCGTTCACATCCCCCAGCAGCACCTACCACAGGTCAGGTTCCTTCACTCGTTCACATCCCCCAGCAGCACCTACCACAGGTCAGGTTCCTTCACTCGTTCACATCCACCAGCAGCACCTACCACAGGCCAGGTTCCTTCACCCGTTCACAACCACCACCAGCCCCTACCACAGGTCGGGTTCCTTCACCCGTTCACATGTACCAGCAGTACCTACCACAGGTCGGGTTCCTTCACCCGTTCACACCCCCAGCAGCACCTACCACAGGTCAGGTTCCTTCACCCGTTCACCCCTACCAGCAACACCTACCACAGGTCAGGTTCCTTCACCCGTTCACACCCACCAGCAGCACCTACCACTGGTCGGATTCCTTCACCCGTTCACACCCCCAGCAGCACCTACCACAGGTCAGGTTCCTTCACCCGTTCACCCCACCCCCAGCATCACCCACCACAGGTCAGGTTCCTTCACCCGTTCACCCCCCCCAGCATCACCCACCACAGGTCAGGTTCCTTCACCCGTTCACACCCCCCAGCATCACCCACCACAAGTCAGGTTCCTTCACTCGTTCACACACCCCAGCAGCACCTACCACAGGTCAGGTTCCTTCACCTGTTCACACCCCCCAGCAGCACCTACCACAGGTCAGGTTCCTTCACCTGTTCACACCCACCAGCAGCACCCACCACAGGTCAGGTTCCTTCACCCGTTCACATCCACCAGCAACACCTACCACAGGTCAGGTTCCTTCACCCGTTCACACCCCCCAGCATCAACCACCACAGGTCAGGTTCCTTCACTCGTTCACACACCCCAGCAGCACCTACCACAGGTCATGTTCCTTCACCCGTTCACACCCCCCAGCAGCACCTACCACAGGTCAGGTTCCTTCACCTGTTCACACCCACCAGCAGCACCCACCACAGGTCAGGTTCCTTCACCCGTTCACACCCACCAGCACCACCTACCACAGGTCAGGTTCCTTCACCCGTTCACACCCCCCAGCATCACCCACCACAGGTCAGGTTCCTTCACTCGTTCACACACCCCAGCAGCACCTACCACAGGTCAGGTTCCTTCACCCGTTCACACCCCCCAGCAGCATTTACCACAGGTCGGGTTCTTTCACCCGTTCACACCCCCAGCATCACCCACCACAGGTCAGGTTCCTTCACTAGTTCACATCCCCCAGCAGCACCTACCACAGGTCAGGTTCCTTCACTCGTTCACATCCCCCAGCAGCACCTACTACCGGTCAGGTTCCTTCACTTGTTCACATCTACCAGCAGCACCTACCACAGGTCAGGTTCCTTCACTCGTTCACATCCACCAGCAGCACCTACCAAAGGCCAGGTTCCTTCACCCGTTCACATCCCCCAGCAGCACCTACTACAGGTCAGGTTCCTTCACTCGTTCACACACCCCAGCAGCACCTACCACAGGTCAGGTTCCTTCACTCGTTCACATCCACCAGCAACACCTACCACAGGTCAGGTTCCTTCACTCGTTCACATCCCCCAGCAGCACCTACCACAGGTCAGGTTCCTTCACTCGTTCACATCCCCCAGCAGCACCTACCACAGGTCAGGTTCCTTCACTCGTTCACATCCCCCAGCAGCACCTACCACAGGTCGGGTTCGTTCACCCGTTCACACCCCCCAGCAGCACCTGCCACATGTCAGGTTCCTTCACTCGTTCGCATCCCCCAGCAGCACCTACCACAGGCCAGGTTCCTTCACTCGTTCACATCTCCCAGCAGCACCTACCACAGGTCGGGTTCGTTCACCCGTTCAAACCCCCCAGCAGCATCTACCACAGGTCGGGTTCTTTCACTCGTTCACACCCCCAGCATCACCCACCACAGGTCAGGTTCCTTCACTAGTTCACATCCCCCAGCAGCACCTACCACAGGTCAGGTTCCTTCACTCATTCACATCCCCCAGCAGCACCTACTACCGGTCAGGTTCCTTCACTCGTTCACATCCACCAGCAGCACCTACCACAGGTCAGGTTCCTTCACTCGTTCACATCCACGAGCAGCACCTACCACAGGTCAGGTTCCTTCACCCGTTCACATGCCCCAGCAGCACCTACCACAGGTCAGGTTCCTTCACTCGTTAACACACCCCAGCAGCACCTACCACAGGTCAGGTTCCTTCACTCGTTCACATCCACCAGCAACACCTACCACAGGTCAGGTTCCTTCACTCGTTCACATCCCCCAGCAGCACCTACCACAGGTCAGGTTCCTTCACTCGTTCACATCCACCAGCAACACCTACCACAGGTCAGGTTCCTTCACTCGTTCACATCCCCCAGCAGCACCTACCAAAGGTCAGGTTCCTTCACCCGTTCACATCCACCAGCAACACCTACCACAGGTCAGGTTCCTTCACTCGTTCACATCCCCCAGCAGCACCTACCACAGGTCAGGTTCCTTCACTCGTTCACACATACCAGCAGCACCTACCACAGGTCGGGATCCATCACTCAGTTCACAGCCACCAGCAGCACCTACCACAGGTCGGTTTCCTTCACCCGTTCACACACCCCAGCAGCACCTACCACAGGTCAGGTTCCTTCACCAGTTCACATACCCCAGCAACACCTACAACAGGTCAGGTTCCTTCACCCGTTCACACCCCCAACAGCAAATACCACAGGTTAGGTTCCTTCACTTGTTCACATCCACCAGCAACACCTACCACAGGTCGGGTTCCTTCACCCGTTCACACCCCCTAGCAGAACCTACCACAGGTCAGGTTCCTTCACCCGTTCACATCCACCAGCAGCACCTACCACAGGTCAGGTTCCTTCACCCGTTCACACCCCCCAGCAGCACCTACCACAGGTCGGGTTCGTTCACCCGTTCACACCCCCAGCAGCACCTACCACAGGTCAGGTTCCTTCACTCGTTCACATCCCCCAGCAGCACCTACCACAGGCCAGGTTCCTTCACTCGTTCACATCTCCCAGCAACACCTACCACAGGTCAGGTTCCTTCACCCGTTCACACCCCCCAGCAGCACCTACCACAGGTCAGGTTCCTTCACCTGTTCACATCCACCAGCAACACCTACCACAGGTCGGGTTCCTTCAACCGTTCACACCCCCTAGCAGCACCTACCACAGGTCAGGTTCCTTCACTCGTTCACATCTATTAGCAGCACCTATCACAGGCCAGGTTCCTTCACCCGTTCACATCCCCCAGCAGCACCTACCACAGGTCAGGTTCCTTCACTCGTTCACATCCCCCAGCAGCACCTACCACAGGTCAGGTTCCTTCACTCGTTCACATCCCCCAGCAGCACCTACCACAGGACAGGTTCCTTCACTCGTTCACATCCCCCAGCAGCACCTACCACAGGTCAGGTTCCTTCACTCGTTCACATCCAACAGCAGCACCTACCACAGGTCAGGTTCCTTCACTCGTTCACATCCACCAGCAGCACCTACCACAGGTCAGGTTCCTTCACTCGTTCACATCCAACAGCAGCACCTACCACAGGCCAGGTTCCTTCACCCGTTCACATCCCCCAGCAGCACCTACCACAGGTCAGGTTCCTTCACTCGTTCACATCCCCCAGCAGCACCTACCACAGGTCAGGTTCCTTCACTAGTTCACATCCACCAGCAGCACCTACCACCCAGCAAACACAAATCATCTACACAACGTTCGCCTATCTCTTCCCATAGGTGTGGGAATGATTTGCATTGAGAATGGTGCAGGAGAGCCTTTGAGAAACTTTTACTCAAAAAATCCAAACACAAAGGTTTAATTATAAATTGTTTTTCTACAATTATTTTCTTCCAAATATAAAACAAATAGTTTTTACATGTTTAAATATAAAATTTATGGTGTTTTTTTGTAAAATTCATTAATAAATTGTGAATGATATTTATTGGCTGAGTGAAACCTTTAAAATCCATTTAGTTATAATTTGAACAGAAAAAAGTATTTTTCCAAATTTTCTAAAAATCGCTCTTTTTAACACAATTTGACTCCTTATACATTCCACTAAACACTATATCATGTTTAAATATATAATTTATGTATTATTCTCTAAAATAATTTATATAAATTATATAAGTTGCTGGAAAGTGGTGTTAAAGATTCTGAAAACTTTTTGTTGTGTTAATATGTTCTTATTAACTATGTCTCAAGTTCACAGTTTATCAAACAAGAATATTAACATTCGTCAACTCTTAAAATCTTATATGTTATCTTGCTGGTGCAAAAAAGGGTGAATCTTTAGGAACAGCTATAGTATCTATATATCACAAATGGTGTTTTCCCTAACTCAAACAATGTAGGGTTTATTATTCTACACATATTTCTAATGACTCTTAGATGTTTACATTCTCTGAAGTATAATTGTGAAGGCTGTGTCCATCACTCTCAACACAGATTCTTAAACTCGTCTCTGCAGGTTCAACTATATAATTAGTTTCCATTTTGAATCTCCATGGACATTTGTATCCAAAATGAAACCAATGTGGTTTCCTTCAGCGCCTTCAGCCAGCACATTTGCTCATTCATTTCCACAGATTCCAACAAGGTAGGGGATTTACAGAAATTTGTATATTCATATTGTTATATATTAAAAATATGAATGCAGTTCAATATGATAAGACAAATACATGAGTTTATGATAAATTCGTTTTCTGTGATATACCATTGATATGCTCTTTTTTTCTTTAAACGGCAGACTAAACTAAAGTGCTCACATCAACAGATTTGATGTATAAATGGTCAACGCTCAACAGAGTTAGTATAAATGTATTAGTATAAATCTTACTTGTCTCATTGTTAATTCACATTCAATGTCAACTTGTGGTTGCATTGTACAAGGCCAACACAGATGATCGAAGGAAACTAACTCTGCTCTAGTTCCATGAAGTTGCTATTTGGTCTTTACTCAATGCATTGTACATTCATTGTACAAGGCCAACACAGATGATCGAAGGAAACTAACTCTGCTCTAGTTCCATGAAGTTGCTATTTGGTCTTTATTGAAATTTGACAAGGCAGAGTGGCCTGCAACAACTACACCATCTCCACATCTAGTTCATGCTCCAGACATAAATCATGACACTGGTCCTGTGTATCCTGCTGCTGACCCGTCAACACCTGGCCCGTCGGGTGTGAGGCGCCCTCTCTTCACGTCTACACCTAGTGCTGAAGCTGAATCTGATGAAGATAATTCATATTCCACATTAGTGTTTGAAAACAATAGTGAGAGCGACGATTCAGACAGTAGTTTATTGCCAACCCAGAGACAACAGCGACGTGTTGTTATAGCAGAGACTCGCCTGAACTATAAATTGAAACATGAGCTGGTAAAAATCCCCAAACGTTCGCAGGTGTGAAGTGTGTTCAAAGTCGGGTATCAGGAAGGAAACTGGTATAGCGTGCAAGACATGCGATGTTCCACTTTGCGTCATACCTTGTAATTACACCACTTATCACAGGAAAAGGGTGTATTGGGTGGACAAGAAATAACCACCTACATCAGCTTCACTCCACCTAGGAACATCTGTTGAGCAACTTCAGGAATCAGTACCTGAAGGAGGTGGAGTGGAGATAAAATGCTCAACTTATTTTACTACAATCGTCTTTGCTTTGGTAAGTACACATAATTGTCTTAGATTGTTTCAGTATTGTAGTCTATTTTCTTAGGAATATTTTGATACCTAAATGAGAACTGTAGCACGAAAACTAAAGTAAGTATTCATGAAACAAGAGAAACTTTTTTTGTGGGTGTTGCGGGTGTGAGTTGGAGTGTCAAGAGCGGGTTCCGGTTGTGTGTTTTCCGTCATCTCTACAGCTGTGAATTCCAAGGAATTGTATTTGATATGCATATGTCTGTGTAGGGAATTTTATTCCGAACACTATACAAAAAAAAACGGTGTGAAACAAGTATAAACTTGAAAAACATGAGCAAAGTAAAAACTTTTGACGCTCACGGGTACAAACACGCGTAAGATTTTATTCGCCGCAAATTTATTTGACGCTGTGTTGGCCAACTCTACCCATGTTCTTATAGAACTTTCTATTGCGAACACATTGCTATAAAAATGAAATACGTAGCTCCAGAAATAATGTCAGGACAGTGAAATAAGTATAAACATTCAAAGCCCTGCATCACACCAGTGTCGTCCCTGCTGAAATCACGGCTAATGCTTCGCCCAGTTCCCACACTCGTGCGGGTCACCCGATACCATAATTAGACATTGATAGGCATATGTCTGGGTGGGGAATTTTATTGTGAGTTCAGTGATATCAAAATGAGCGCTGTAGGATGACTGTGAGGCTGGCAACAAACGAAAGAGTATGAACATTTACTTCCTGTTTGGGTGTCACGGCGAGTCATCTTCGTGTTTATTTACTTCGTGGTGGGATACCAAATGCTTCGGTGACATTTTATGCATATGATCTTGTAGAGAATTTTATTGCCAACGCATTGATACCAAAATGAAAAACGTAGCTTGAGAATTGAGGTTAGCAGCGTGAAAAGATTATAAACTTTTTTGTGTTTACGCTTGAGCACAACCCGCTTGTTTTTCCAGCTAGTGCCGCGCGCACTAAAGTGTGCATTATACACACCATAATGCACCAGTACACACAATAAGGTACCAGTACACACTATAAGGCACCAGTACACGCCATAAGGCACCAGAACACACACCATAAGGCACCAGAACACACCATAAGGCACCAGTACACACCATAAGGCACCAGTACACACCATAAGGCACCAGTACACACCATAAGGCACCAGTACACACCATACGGCACCAGTACACACCATAAGGCACCAGTACACACCATAAGGAACCAGTACACACTATAAGGCACCAGTATATACCATAAGGCACAGTACACACCATAAGGCACCATTACACACCATAAGGCACCAGTACACACCATAAGGCACCAGTACACACCATAAAGCACCAGTACACACTATAAGGCACCAGTACACACCATAAGGCACCAGTACACACCATAAGACACCAGTACACACCATAAGGCACCAGTACGCACCATACGGCACCAGAACACACCATAAGGCACCAGTACACACCATAAAGCACCAGTACACACAATAAAGCCCCAGTACACACCATAAGGAACCAGTACACACCATAAGGCACCAGTATACACAATAAGGTACAAGTACACACCATAAGGCACCAGTACACACCATAATGCACCAGTACACACTATAAGGCACCAGTACACGCCATAATGCACCAGTACACACCATAAGGCACCAGTACACACCATAATGCACCAGTACACATCATATGGCACCAGTACACACCATAAGGCACCAGAACACACACCATAAGGCACCAGTACACACCATAATGCACCAGTACACACCATAATGCACCAGTACACACCATAATGCCCCAGTACACACCATAAGGCACCAGTACACAATAAGGCACCAGTACACACAATAATGCACCAGTACACACCATAAGGCACCAGTACACTCCATACGGCACCACTACGCACCATAAGGCACTAGAACACACCATAAGGCACCAGTACACACCATAAAGCACCAGTATACACCATAAGGCCCCAGTACACACCATAAGGTACGAGTACACACTATAAGGCACCAGTACACACCTACAGGTATTTGTTTCTGGTGTGGTGCTCATGGGATCTGTTACAACCTTCTAGGAAGCTTTTAGGGTCAGGATTGACATTACAGTGCAGCGTTTTATATATATAAAATACACATGAGAGTATGTGCAGGGACTTAATATCTAACATATTCAGAGATTTGAGTAAGGGGTCCATATATACTGCCCGGTTGCCTGAAATGCTATATGCCTACTATATTGGCTTTAGGTATTGTATGCACTAGCTCTATCTATAAATCCAACATTATGTTTGTAAATCAACTATGTATGTACTTTCCTGAATAAAATTGACTTTACTCTACACTTATATGCTCTGTGGATTTGTTATTCCCTATCGTTTGGGAGAAAAAAATGACTAATACGTTCGGCGAATGACTTTGACTTCAACTTCACTTTGACTTCGTTCATGTCATCGTATTTTCCGTAATATATAAAGGTTATGACAATGCAATTATATTATTGTGTGCAAATAAGTTGGAAATTTCATGTACCCTAAAAATAGTAAAATAAAGAATAAGAATAATTAAATAATTGTTGTAGTAAATTGTCACACGTTCATCATACGCAAACGAACACACAGTGTGGAGCGTCAGTAGACCAAGGTCCGCGCCATTTTAAAACACGGCTTCGAATGTAAGTAATGTTTTTCTCGTACTAACACTGTGTTATGCAATAGATTAGGTCTTGAATTCACAAATTTAGTTGTTACATCTGACAGAGTATGTTAGACGGTGTAATGCTAGTCCATGTTGATGTATTTGTGGGCTTGGTTGGTTTACATGTGATGGCACACAATATCGGCAAACCACAACATGCTGTTGAAGTTGGAATGCATGGCATAGGCTCCTCACACAATGTTCTTTATGTGGTCCTCAGGTGATAGTTTTCTATTTAGAACCACCCCTAGATCTCTTTCTTTATCAGAATTCCTTAAAGATTTCTCACATGGTTTTCCTAATGATAGATTGTGGGCTGTAAGGGACAGGTTTGATGTATGGATTAGTTGATAGAAGTTCCAGTCCACCTGTAGACAGGGATCTCACATCAGCTTGTATATTATACAAGGATAAGATTTGATAAATTCAGTTATTTGACTGAACACTGGCTCTAACCTAGCCTAGCCTATAGTCTAACCTAGCTCCATAACTAACAGCCATTAGCCGGCTCTGTTTAAATCAGAGATTTAAACATACATAGTCTAACCTAGCTCCATAACTAACAGCCATTAGCCATTAGCCATCCATGCACAGCCATCAGCCGGGCCATAGACCGGCTATTTTGCTTTTTTCCCAAGCCGGTCTATGTTTTTTTTCGATGCCTCAGTGGCCCATGCACAGGTCCGTTCAACGGGATTAAATAGCCGTTCTATGGCCCCAGGGTTTGTATTTTATCAAACTCTTATTAGAATAATAGATCTCGTAATAATTTTGCAAAAATAGTGGCATTTACTATTTTTAAAAGATTATTAAAAAAATTACTGATATGGTGCATTCGGAAGACAAACCCAATTTTTCACTTTTGACAATTGAGCTCGGGTGCAGGGGGGGGGGGTGGGTTGTGTAAAAGCCTGGTTTGTGCCTCGGAGAGGCTATGGGATCCAGTAAGATCGTCCTTCCTTTCCTCCCTAGAATCTGGATGTAGCAGGTGCACAATTGTCAAAAGTGAAAAATTGGGTTTGTCTTCCGAATGCACCATTATCAGTAAATTTTTTAATAATCTTTTAAAAATAGTAAATGCCACTATTTTTGCAAAATTATTACGAGATCTATTATTCTAATAAGAGTTTGATAAAATACAGTAGACTGCCTACTGGTTTTACCTGTAATAAGGTTTGATACAGATGATTATCCGTTCCAGGGGATTAAATAGCCGTTCTATGGCCCCAGGGTTTTCTCAAATTTTCTTTCATAGCCGGTCTATGGCCCCTGGGTTTTACGAACTTTTTTTCCCAAGCCGGTCTATGGCCCCTGGGTTTTACGAACTTTTTTTCCCAAGCCGGTCTATGGCCCCTGGGTTTTACGAACTTTTTTTCCCAAGCCGGTCAATGGCGTGTATGTTAAATAAACCAAATTTTTCACTTTTGACAATTGAGCACCTGCTACATCTAGATTCTAGGGAGGAAAGGAATATAATATAATATCTAATATATCTATCTGTGTGAAATAGATTAAATCCATTTATTTGATATTCAGCTAATAGTTCTGTATTTTCTACATTCATCCATGTTTTGGTAAGTGCAATAATATGTATTGTTTCATTGCAGATTAGAGATTCAAGATAGTTCTAGATTTCCGAAGTACTGAAACGCGCGCCATACAGGCTTGGTGGATCTAGGTGCAAGGTAAAATTATTTACATTTACTTGTTTTGTATTTATATGCATATATGCATTTATATGCATTATTCTATAGAATAATAGATCTCGTAATAATTTTGCAAAAATAGTGGCATTTACTATTTTTAAAAGATTATTAAAAAATTTACTGATATGGTGCATTCGGAAGACAAACCCAATTTTTCACTTTTGACAATTGAGCTCGGGTGCAGGGGGGGGTGGGTGGGTTGTGTAAAAGCCTGGTTTGTGCCTCGGAGAGGCTATGGGATCCAGTAAGATCGTCCTTCCTTTCCTCCCTAGAATCTGGATGTAGCAGGTGCTCAATTGTCAAAAGTGAAAAATTGGGTTTGTCTTCCGAATGCACCATATCAGTAAATTTTTTAATAATCTTTTAAAAATAGTAAATGCCACTATTTTTGCAAAATTATTACGAGATCTATTATTCTAATAAGAGTTTGATAAAATACAGTAGACTGCCTACTGGTTTTACCTGTAATAAGGTTTGATACAGATGATTATCCGTTCCAGGGGATTAAATAGCCGTTCTATGGCCCCAGGGTTTTCTCAAATTTTCTTTCATAGCCGGTCTATGGCCCCTGGGTTTTACGAACTTTTTTTCCCAAGCCGGTCTATGGCCCCTGGGTTTTACGAACTTTTTTTCCCAAGCCGGTCTATGGCGTGTATGTTAAATAAACCAAATTTTTCACTTTTGACAATTGAGCACCTGCTGCATCCAGATTCTAGGGAGGAAAGGAATATAATATAATATCTAATATATCTATCTGTGTGAAATAGATTAAATCCATTTATTTGATATTCAGCTAATAGTTCTGTATTTTCTACATTCATCCATGTTTTGGTAAGTGCAATAATATGTATTGTTTCATTGCAGATTAGAGATTCAAGATAGTTCTAGATTTCCGAAGTACTGAAACGCGCGCCATACAGGCTTGGTGGATCTAGGTGCAAGGTAAAATTATTTACATTTACTTGTTTTGTATTTATATGCATATATGCATTTATATGCGTTATTCTATAGAATAATAGATCTCGTAATAATTTTGCAAAAGTAGTGGCATTTACTATTTTTAAAAGATTATTAAAAAATTTACTGATATGGTGCATTCAGAAGACAAACCCAATTTTTCACTTTTGACAATTGAGCTCGGGTGCAGGGGGGGGGGGGTGGGTTGTGTAAAAGCCTGGTTTGTGCCTCGGAGAGGCTATGGGATCCAGTAAGATCGTCCTTCCTTTCCTCCCTAGAATCTGGATGTAGCAGGTGCTCAATTGTCAAAAGTGAAATTTGAGGATTTGAACCTGCGTCCGGGAGCATCCCAGACACTGCCTAAATCGACTGAGCTACAACAGGGTAAAAGGATCCAGGAAGTTCAGTAGAAGTTTGGTTTCAACCCTTTTACCCTGTCGTAGCTCAGTCGATTAAGGCAGTGTCTGGGATGCTCCCGGACACAGGTTTGAATCCTCATCACGGCCCTTGTGGATTTGTTCATTTGATGCATCACGTTATTGTGATCTGTGTGTGATGATGTAAGGGCGAAGAGGGAGAACGGCCTGTTGACATAGCTCGGGTGCAGGGGGGGGGGGGTTGTGTAAAAGCCTGGTTTGTGCCTCGGAGAGGCTATGGGATCCAGTAAGTTCAGTAGAACTTCGGTTTCAACCCTTTTACCCTGTTGTAGCTC
This sequence comes from Procambarus clarkii, assembly GCF_040958095.1. Classification (NCBI taxonomy): domain Eukaryota; kingdom Metazoa; phylum Arthropoda; class Malacostraca; order Decapoda; family Cambaridae; genus Procambarus; species Procambarus clarkii. The sequence goes on from NC_091194.1 coordinate 28,329,357, forward strand.
AGTCGATTAAGGCAGTGTCTGGGATGCTCCCGGACGCAGGTTCGAATCCTCGTCACGGCCCTTGTGGATTTGTTCATTTGATGCATCACGTTATTGTGATCTGTGTGTGTAATTCTTCACTTGCTACAGCAACAGGAATGTGTGTGTATGTATTTGTGTTGTTGAATATGACCGAAAGTGTAAGATTAATGATTCTAACACAAATCGTCTGAATATTTGTTTTTCTTCACTGTCGAGAGTAGTTAAAAAAATTTACTCGAGTTTATTTTCACACTTTATTTATGGTCCTTAAGTCCCTCTCCTTAATGCTGCTGCTGTTTCTCGCATCTTTGCATCGCTTGTATGTTTGGGGGTTTGGCCTCTTGCTATATATTGATTCCATTTGTGTGTGTTTGGGTCTCAGGCCCTCTCGCAATTTCTGTTGAACAAACCCCTTTTCCTAGTTCTGCATCTCTCCTTTGGTACAAATTTTGTTGTGCTTTTATCATATATTTCACAAAACTTGACATACATTTCATTTACTTCATGTCCTATCAGCAAGTGTTTTTCAAATTCTTTAAGGAAAGTTTATCATCCTGATTGCAGATCTCTAGCGCTATTATGTCAACTTCTTGTGGATTCGCAATCATTATTTAATTTACCTTTAGGTGTTCTTTCACCAGCACAGCAACACTGTACCTCTCCCAACCAGTTTAAGATAAAAACTAAGTACTAACTAATTAACTCAATGTAACCTACCTTACCCCCAAAATGTCAACCCATGTCTTCTATTTTAAACAATGCTGTTTTGTTGACCAAATTGAATTTTTGTTTTTTTCTGCAATGTTTCCCCCCCCCCCCACCACTCTACCACCACATTGAGTTTAGTAGCTCTGTGCACGTCAGGTGCTGTTTAATATACAGACCTACTCCTCCATTTGACCTAGTTTCTCTATCACATCTATATCACTTTGTGCTTTAGGCCTCGTGGAGCTTGGTCCACCAGGCTGTTGTTTGGAGTGGCCCGCAGATCCACATACAGTCTGCATATGATATACAGTCTGTTGATCAATTAAACTACAGTAGTTAGTTTTTATCATCCGAATGCACCAATATGTGTTCATTCTTCCCAGATGAAGGAACTAGGTAATATTCATCATCTGAATGCACCATCTGAAGCTTTAACACACTCATGATACACGAGAGGTTTAAAAAACTTTTAAAACTTTTAAAACTTTTTGACCTATGTATTTAAAAGCAATTCTAAAGTTAAAAAGTGTAGCATAGGCCCCTCGCAGAATGTTCTTAATATGATCCTCAGGTTATAGTTTTCTATCTAAAACCACCCCTAGATCTCTTTCTTGATCAGAATTCTTTATAGATCTCTGTGGCTCGATCATAGAAACTGAGTAAATTCGTTACACTGGACCTTCCAGATCGAATACCATGCTGACAGTCTGATATATCATTCAGTACGTCTGCATCTGAAATTGAGCAATACCGGATTTATTATTTGGTTTTATAAATTTTATACTTATAATCTTAACTTATTTCAGAGACCACGAGTAATCTGGGCTTCGAACTCAACAGAAAAGCCTTCCGTAGACCTGCTTCTTTGCTACATAATAGACAAAATTTAGTAAGTATTGATTTATTATGTGTTTATTTATTTATTTTTTCTTTATATACAAGAAGGTACATTGGGGGAGAGTACAATGACTTGAAGTTATACATTCTTGTAAAGCAACTAGCACTCATAGCGTTTCGGGCAGATCTAAGTATAGACCAAGGAACTTACCATCTTTTTTATTTCTGATGTTAACATTGTGTAACTGTAGATGAATTGCATTTGTTGATTTGCTCCCAAGTAAGATGTCGTAGGTCCTTTCTATGTTTAGTGGGAGTTTGTTGGTTGACATTAATAAGTGGATTTTTTTTTAATTTATTGTTTACATCATTATTTAATATGAGTGGGTTGGAGTCTGAGTAGATGAGGTTAGTGTCATCATTATCTCATATCTCAGTGATTTTGTCGTAATGGTCAAGTACTGTACAAGTAGAGGACATGAGAGATAGCTGTAAGAGGTATTTCAATATCTTCCTGCTCTAAATCCTTGTTGGCCTGGATTGTGGTCATTGGTCTCTATAAAACTAGTAACCTGACTCCTGATCACTCTCAAATAATTTTATTATGTGGGATGTTAGTGCAACTGGTCTATAATTCTTTGCCAATGCTTGTGTTGTGTTGTGTTGTTTTGGTAGTGATGTGCAATGTGTTGTTTTGGTAGTGATTCGTCCAGTTCTGGTAGTAGTGCGGTTGTTGTGTAGTGTAGTACTTGTGTGCTTGTTAATGACTTGTATTCCAGTCTTGTGGGTATCTCCTTTCCCCTACGGGCCAACTGCTTTGTTCTTACCTAGCATTTTGCTTTGTTTGGGTATGAATGTTTGTGTGCCGTATATTTTGCAAAATTTGCCATATATCTCATTATTTACTCCTCTGCCTAGCAACAAGTCTGTCTAATTATACTCATTAACTGTTTTTCAAAGTTCCCCATAGTGTCCTTTATTGAAATCGAGTTCATGAACCGTTTCAATGTTCTTATTTTCTTCTAGATTATATCTTAAAGTATATTTAAATGTTATTGTTATTATTGTTATTAAATGTTATTGTGACATTGCATTGCAATTGAGCTATGTTGTTTACCATACCGTTCATTTCGTGAGTATAAGTATAGATGCCACACTTGTGACAGGTAAAACCATGCCTTTTTTGAAAAACAGCACCGTCTGTTGCACGTAAGAGCAACCCACACTATATTATGTTGCGATATTATTTCAATATTTCCGATTGCATTGATAATTTGAATTTTCATAGATTTCAATTTATTTTCATTTCGATTTAATAATTTTGTGTGACATTGCATTGAAATTGAGCTGTTTTGTTTACCATACTGTTCATTTCATGAGTATAGTTTATTTTTTTATTTTTTTCATTTCATTTTTTTAGCTGTTCTTATTTTTCAGTGATGGGAATATCAGATCATTTGATGTTCCCAATTTTCTGATGGAAGCATCAGACCATTATAGAATGCATCGGATGAGGTAGTTTGGAATGGTGGGGAGAACGAGAGGGGGGTATGGTGGGGAAGACGAGGGGACAGAGGAGAGGGTAATGGTGGGGAGGACGAGGGGACTGGGGAGTTGGGGATGGTGGGGACAGGGGAATGCTGGGGAGGACAAAGGGACAGGTGAATGGGAGATGGTGGGGGAGGAAGAAGGACAGGGGAGGGGAAAATGGTAAGGAGGACGATGGGACAAGGAAGTGGGAATAGTGGGGATGATGTGGGGACAGGGAAGTGGGAAGGACGAGAGGACTGTGGAATGGGGAATGGCAAAGTGAATTATAATTATATATATTAATTAATTCTTATAAATTTCCAGAAGCCTGTATCAACACCCACACTAATGCAACTGAAAGAGATGTTGAGACAAGTATTGCTGATATGTTGAAGAACACCCCAAACAAACTCGGTGGAAACAGATACAAGGTAAAGTTTGCCAATTTGCTGTAGTCTAATTCAATTTCTTTTTAGTAATCTTCGAGAACATTTATGCTATGAATAAGATAAAATTATGTAACTGATTTTGACTAAATATGTAGATATATTTAATTTTCTGAGCACTAATAATGAAAGAAAACCAAAATAAGAGGTGGCTACTATCTCTAATAATGGGCTGGAATAATGCAGGATATAATAATATATATATATATATATAAATATGACAATGTCAGACCACGGAGGAAGAATGAAACAGGAATTTCCTTAAGTACTTTTGTATATTAAATACATCTTCAGAAGGTCCTTCTGAAGATGTATTTAATATACAAAAGTACTTAAGGAAATTCCTGTTTCATTCTTCCTCCGTGGTCTGACATTGTCACATTCTTAATCACGTGTTTATTTTCGTGATATACACACATATATATAAATATATATATATATATATATATATATATATATATATATATATATATATATATATATATATATATATATATATATATATATATATATTTATTTCAGTTGCATATTGTCCTGGGGACCATTCAGGCTTGTTCGCATATATATTTATATATATATATATATATTTATTTTTATAAATATATATATGATATATAGATTCTATATAGATTCTATTCTATTATTCTATTCTATTCTATTCTATAGTTTTATATAGATTCTTGTTTTAGTTTTTTTTTCTATAATATGGAAACGGTTTTTAATTAATAAATTAAATATTATATAATAAAATAATGTATTATTGAAAACAATTAGTAACAAACAATATTTCATTACAGGGTGGTGAAGCAAGAAGACATGTGCATCACACAGCAGACTTGGATATGACGAAGAATGAAAATGGCTAATGTCTATATAGAAGAATCTATATGTGTCTATATATAGACACATATAGATTCCTATATATAACCTATATATATATATGTGTGTATATATATTATAATATATATATATATATGTCGTACCTAGTAGCCAGAACGCAATTCTCGGCCTACTATTCAAGGCCCGATTTGCCTA